>NW_027307901.1:45000-270000 GCF_047496885.1 Scyliorhinus torazame | reverse complement strand
ACTGTCCCCATCAAACACTCCCAGGACAGGTACAGCACGGGGTTCGATATAGAGTAAAGCTCCCTCTACACTGTCCCCATCAAACACTCCCAGGACAGGTACAGCACGGGGTTAGATACAGAGTAAAGCTCCCTCTACACTGTCCCCATCAAACACTCCCAGGACAGGTACAGCACGGGGTTAGATACAGAGTAAACCTCCCTCTACCCTGCCCCCATCAAACACTCCCAGGGCAGGTACAGCACGGGGTGAGATACAGAGTAAAGCTCCTTCTACACTGTCGCCATCAAACACTCCCAGGGCAGGTACAGCACGAGGTTTGATACAGAGTAAAGCTCCCCCTACACTGTCCCCATCAAACACTCCCAGAACAGGTACAGCACGTGGTTAGATACAGAGTATAGCTCCCCCTACACTGTCCCCATCAAACACTCCCAGGACAGGTACAGCACGGGGTTAGATACAGAGTAAAGCTCCCTCTACACTGTCCCCATCAAACACTCCCAGGACAGGTACAGCACGGGGTTAGATACAGAGTAAAGCTCCCTCTACACTGTCCCCATCAAACACTCCCAGGACAGGTACAGCACGGGGTTAGATACAGAGTAAAGCTCCCCCTACACTGTCCCCATCAAACACTCCCAGGGCAGGTACAGCACGGGGTTAAATACAGAGTAAAGCTCCTTCTACACTGTCCCCATCAAACACTCCCAGGACAGGTACAGCACGTGGTTAGATACAGAGTAAAGCTCGCTCTACACTGTTCCCAGCAAACACTCCCAGGACAGGTACAGCACGGGGTTAAATACAGAGTAAAGCTCCCTTTACACTGTCCCCATCAAACACTCCCAGGACAGGTACACCATGGGGTTAGATACAGAGTAAAGCTCCCTCTACACTGTCCCCATCAAACACTCCCAGGACAGGTACAGCACGGGGTTAGATACAGAGTAAAGCTCCCTCTACACTGTCCCCATCAAACACTCCCAGGACAGGTACAGCACGGGGTTAGATACAGAGTAAAGCTCCCTCTACACTGTCCCCATCAAACACTCCCAGGACAGGTACAGCACGCGGTTAGATACAGAGTAAAGCAACCTCTACACTGTCCCCATCAAACACTCCCAGGACAGGTACAGCACGGGATTAGATACAGAGTAAATCTCCCTCTACACTGTCGCCATCAAACACTCCCAGGGCAGGTACAGCACGGGGTTAGATACAGAGTAAAGCTCCCTCTACACTGTCCCCATCAAACACTCCCAGGACAGGTACAGCACGGGGTTAGATACAGAGTAAAGCTCCCT
Organism: Scyliorhinus torazame; assembly: GCF_047496885.1. Classification (NCBI taxonomy): domain Eukaryota; kingdom Metazoa; phylum Chordata; class Chondrichthyes; order Carcharhiniformes; family Scyliorhinidae; genus Scyliorhinus; species Scyliorhinus torazame. The sequence continues at coordinate 268,693 of NW_027307901.1, read as the reverse complement.
CTACACTGTCCCCATCAAACACTCCCAGGACAGGTACAGCACGGGGTTAGATACAGAGTAAAGCTCCCTCTACACTGTCCCCATCAAACACTCCCAGGACAGGCACAGCACGGGGTTAGATACAGAGTAAAGCTCCCTCTCCACTGTCCCCATCAAACACTCGCAGGACAGGTACAGCTCGGGTTAGATACAGAGTAAAGCTCCCTCTACACTGTCCCCATCAAACACTCCCAGGACAGGTACAGCACGGTGTTAGATACAGAGAAAAGCTCCCTCTACACTGTCCCCATCAAACACTCCCAGGACAGGTACAGCACGGGGTTAGATACAGAGTAAAGCTCCCTCAACACTGTCCCCATCAAACACTCCCAGGACAGGTACAGCACGGGGTTAGATACAGAGTAAAGCTCCCTCTACACTGTCCCCATCAAACACTCCCAGGACAGGTACAGCACGGGGTTAGATACAGAGTAAAGCTCCCTCTACACTGTCCCCATCAAACACTCCCAGGACAGGCACAGCACGGGGTTAGATACAGAGTAAAGCTCCCTCTCCACTGTCCCCATCAAACACTCGCAGGACAGGTACAGCTCGGGGTTAGATACAGAGTAAAGCTCCCTCTACACTGTCCCCATCAAACACTCCCAGGACAGGTACAGCACGGTGTTAGATACAGAGAAAAGCTCCCTCTACACTGTCCCCATCAAACACTCCCAGGACAGGTACAGCACGGGGTTAAATACAGAGTAAAGCTCCCTCTACACTGTCCCCATCAAACACTCCCAGGACAGGTACAGCACGGGGTTAGATACAGAGTAAAGCTCCCTCTGCACTGTCCCCATCAAACACTCCCAGGACAGGTACAGCACGGGGTTAGATACAGAGTAAAGCTCCCTTTACACTGTCCCCATCGAACACTCACAGGACAGGTACAGCACGGGGTAAGATACAGAGTAAAGCTCCCTCTACACTGTCCCCATCAAACACTCCCAGGACAGGCACAGCACGGGGTGAGATACAGAGTAAAGCTCCCTCTACACTATCCCCATCGAACACTCCAAGGACAGGTACAGCACGGGGTGAGATACAGAGTAAAGCTCCATCTACACTGTCCCCATCAAACACTCCCAGGACAGGGACAGCACGGGGTTAGATACAGAGTAAAGCTCCCTCTACACAGTCCCCATCAAACACTCCCAGGACAGGCACAGCACGGGGTTAGATACACATTAAATCTCCTTCAACACTGTCCCCATCAAACACTCCCAGGTCAGGTACAGCACGGGGTTAGATACAGAGTAAAGCTCCCTCTACACTGTCCCCATCAAACACTCCCAGGACAGGTACAGCACGAGATTAGATACAGAGTAAAGCTCCCTCTACACTGTCCCCATCAAACACTCCCAGGACAGGCACAGCACGGGGTTAGATACGGAGTAAAGCTCCCTCTACACTGTCCCTATCAAACACTCCCAGGACAGGTACAGCACGGGGTGAGATACAGAGTAAAGCTCCCCCTACACTGTCCCCATCGAACACTCCAAGGACAGGTACAGCACGGGGTGAGATACAGAGTAAAGCTGCCTCTACACTGTCCCCATTAAACACTCCCAGGACAGGTACAGCATGGGGTTAGATACAGAGTAATGTTCCCTCTACACTGTCCCCATCAAACACTCCCAGGACAGGATCAGCACGGTGTTAGATACAGAGTAAAGCTCCCTCTACACTGTCCCCATCAAACACTCCCAGGACAGGTACAGCACGGGGTGAGATACAGAGTAAAGATCCCTTTACACTGTCCCCATCGAACACTCACAGGACAGGTACAGCACGGGGTTAGATACAGAGTAAAGCTCCCTCTACACTGTCCCCATCAAACACTCCCAGGACAGGCACAGCACGGGGTTAGATACAGAGTAAAGCTCCCTCTACACTGTTCCCATAAACACTCCCAGGACAGGTACAGCACGGGGTTAGATACAGAGTAAAGCTCCCTCTACACTGTCCCCATCAAACACTCCCAGGACAGGCACAGCACGGGGTTAAATACAGAGTAAAGCTCCCTCTACACTGTCCCCATCGAACACTCCAAGGACAGGTACAGCACGGGGTTAGATACAGAGTAATGTTCCCTCTACACTGTCCCCATCAAACACTCCCAGGACAGGTACAGCACGGGGTTAGATACACACTATAGCTCCCCCTACACTGTCCCCATCAAACACTCCCAGGACAGGGACAGCACGGGGTTAGATACAGAGTAAAGCTCCCACTACAAAGTCCCCATCAAACACTCCCAGGACAGGTACAGCACAGGGTTAGATACAGAGTAAAGCTCCCTCTACATTGTCCCCATCAAACACTCCCAGGACAGGTACAGCACGGGGTTAGATTCAGGGTAAAGCTCCCTCTACACTGTCCCCATCAAACACTCCCAGTACAGGTACAGCACTGGATTAGATACAGAGTAACGCTCCCACTACAAAGTGCCCATCAAACACTCCCAGGACAGGCACAGCACGGGGTTAGATACAGAGTAAAGCTCCTTCGACACTGTCCCCATCAAACACTCCCAGGACAGGTACAGCACGGGGTTAAATACAGAGTATAGCTCCCTCTACGCTGTCCTGATCAAACACTCCCAGGACAGGTACAGCACGGGATTAGATACAGAGTAAAGCTCCCTCTACACTGTCCCCATCAAACACTCCCAGGACAAGTACAGCACGGGGTTAGATACAGAGTATAGCTCCCTCTACACTGTCCCCATCAAACACTCCCAGGACAGGTACAGCACGGTGTTAGATACAGAGTAAAGCTCCCACTTCACTTTCCCCATCAAACACTCCCAGGACAGGTACACCACGGCGTTAGATACAGAGTAAAGCTCCCTCTACACTGTCCCCATGAAACACTCCCAGGACAGGTACAGCACGGGGTTAGATACAGAGTAAAGATCCCTCTACACTGTCCCCATCAAACACTCCCAGGACAGGTACACCACGGGGTGAGATACAGAGTAAAGCTCCCTCTACACTGTACCCATCAAACACTCCCAGGACAGGTACAGCACGGGGTTAGATACAGAGTAAAGCTGCCTCTACACTGTCCCCATCAAACACTCCCAGGACAGGTACAGCACGGGGTTAGATACACACTATAGCTCCCCCTACACTGTCCCCATCAAACACTCCCAGGACAGGGACAGCACGGGGTTAGGTACAGAGTAAAGCTCCCTCTACACTGTCCCCATCAAACACTCCCAGGCCAGGCACAGCACGGGGTTAGATACAGAGTAAAGCTCCTTCGACACTGTCCCCATCAAACACTCCCAGGACAGGTACAGCACAGGGTTAGATACAGAGTAAAGCTCCCTCTACATTGTCCCCATCAAACACTCCCAGCACAGGTACAGCACGGGATTAGATTCAGAGTAAAGCTCCCTCTACACTGTCCCCATCAAACACTCCCAGGACAGGTACAGCACGGGGTTAGATACAGAGTAAAGCTCCCTCTACACTGTCCCCATCAAACACTCCCAGGACAGGTACAGCACGGGGTTAGATACAGAGTAAAGCTCCTTCGACACTGTCCCCATCAAACACTCCCAGGACAGGTACAGCACGGGGTTAGATACAGAGTATAGCTCCCTCTACGCTGTCCTGATCAAACACTCCCAGGAAAGGTACAGCACGGGATTAGATACAGAGTAAAGCTCCCTCTACACTGTCCCCATCAAACACTCCCAGGACAGGTACAACATGGGGTTAGATACAGAGTAAAGCTCCCTCTACACTGTCCCCATCAAACACTCCCAGGACAGGTACAGCACGGGGTTAGATACAGAGTAAAGCTCCCTCTACACTGTCCCCATCAAACACTCCCAGGACAGGTACAGCACGGGGTTAGATACAGAGTAAAGCTCCCTCTACACTGTCCCCATCAAACACTCCCAGGACAGGTACAGCACGGGGTTAGATACAGAGTATAGCTCCCTCTACACTGTCCCCATCAAACACTCCCAGGAGAGGTACAGCACGGGATTAGATACAGAGTAAAGCTCGCTCGACACTGTCCCCATCAAACACTCCCAGGACAGGTACAGCACGGGGTTAGATACAGAGTAAAGCTCCCTCTACACTGTCCCCATCAAACACTCCCAGGACAGGTACAGCACGGGGTTAGATACAGAGTAAAGCTCCCTCTAAACTGTCCCCATCAAACACTCCCAGGACAGGTACACCACGGCGTTAGATACAGAGTAAAGCTCCCTCTACACTGTCCCCATGAAACACTCCCAGGACAGGTACAGCACGGGGTTAGATACAGAGTAAAGCTCCCTCTATACTGTACCCATCAAACACTCCCAGGACAGGTACAGCACGGGGTTAGATACAGAGTAAAGCTCCCTCTACACTGTCCCCATCAAACACTCCCAGGACAGGTACAGCACGGGGTTAAATACAGAGTAAAGCTCCCTCTACACTGTCCCCATCAAACACTCCCAGGACAGGTACAGCACGGGGTTAGATACAGGGTAAAGCTCCCTCTACACTGTCCCCATCAAACACTCCCAGGACAGGTACAGCACGGGGTTAGATACAGAGTAAAGCCCCCTCTACACTGTCCCCATCAAACACTCCCAGGACAGGTACAGCACGGGGTTAGATACAGAGTAAATCTCCCTCTACACTGTCCCCATCAAACACTCCCAGGACAGGTACAGCACGGGGTTAGATACAGAGTAAAGCTCCCTCTACACTGTCCCCATCAAACACTCCCAGGACAGGTACAGCACGGCGTTAGATACAGAGTAAAGCTCCCTCTACACTGTCCCCATCAAACACTCCCAGGACAGGTACAGCACGGGGTTAGATACAGAGTAAAGCTCCCTCGACACTGTCCCCAATAAACACTCCCAGGACAGGTACAGCACGGGGTTAGATACAGAGTAAAGCTCCCTCTACAGTGTCCCCATCAAACACTCCCAGGACAGGTACAGCACGGCGTTGGATACAGAGTAAAGCTCCCTCTACAGTGTCCCCATCAAACACTCCCAGGACAGATACAGCACGGGGTTAGATACAGAGTAAAGCTCCCTCGACACTGTCCCCATCAAACACTCCCAGGACAGGTACAGCACTGGGTTAGATACAGAGTAAAGCTCCCTCTACACTGTCCCCAACAAACACTCCCAGGACAGGTTCAGCACGGGGTTAGATACAGAGTAAAGCACGCACTACACTGTCCCCATCAAACACTCCCAGGACAGGTACAGCACGGGGTTAGATACAGAGTAAAGCTCCCTCTACATTGTCCCCATCAAACACTCCCAGGGCAGGTACAGCACGGGGTTAGATACAGAGTAAAGCTCCCTCTACACTGTCCCCATCAAACACTCCCAGGACAGGTACAGCACGGGGTTTGATACAGAGTAAAGCTCATTCTACACTGTCCCCATCAAACACTCCCAGGACAGGGACAGCACGGGGTTAGATACAGAGTAAAGCTCCCTCTACACAGTCCCCATCAAACACTCCCAGGACAGACACAGCACGGGGTTAGATACAGAGTAAAGCTCCTTCGAATCTGTCCCCATCAAACACTCCCAGGACAGGTACAGCACGGGGTTAGATACAGAGTAAAGCTCCCTCTACACTGTCCCCATCAAACACTCCCAGGACAGGCACAGCACGGGGTTAGATACAGAGTAAAGCTCCCTCTACACTGTCCCCATCAAACACTCCCAGGACAGGTACAGCACGGGGTTAGATACAGAGTATAGCTCCCCCTACATTGTCCCCATCAAACACTCCCAGGACAGGTACAGCACGGGATGAGATACAGAGTAAAGCTCCCTCTACACTGTCCCCATCAAACACTCCCAGGACAGGTACAGCACGGGGTTAGATACAGATTAAAGCTCCCTCTACACTGTCCCCATCAAACAATCCCAGGACAGGGACAGCACGGGGTTAGATACAGAGTAAAGCTCCCTCTACACAGTCCCCATCAAACACTCCCAGGACAGGCACAGCACGGGGTTAGATACACATTAAATCTCCTTTAACACTGTCCCCATCAAAGACTCCCAGGTCAGGTACAGCACGGGGTTAGATACAGAGTAAAGCTCCCTCTACACTGTCCCCATCAAACACTCCCAGGACAGGTACAGCACGGTGTTAGATACAGAGTAAAGCTCCCTCTACACTGTCCCCATCAAACACTCCCAGGACAGGTACAGCACGGGGTTAGATACAGAGTAAAGCTCCCTCTACACTGTCCCCATCAAACACTCCCAGGACAGGTACAGCACGGGGTTAGATACAGAGTAAAGCTCCCTCTACACTGTCCCCATCAAACACTCCCAGGACAGGTACAGCACGGGGTTAGATACAGAGTAAAGCTCCCTTTACACTGTCCCCATCGAACACTCACAGGACAGGTACAGCACGGGGTTAGATACAGAGTAAAGCTCCCTCTACACTGTCCCCATCAAACACTCCCAGGACAGGTACAGCACGGGGTTAGACACAGAGTAAAGCTCCTTCTACACTGTCACCATCAAACACTCCCAGGACAGGTACAGCACGGGGTTAGATACAAAGTAAAGCTCCCTCTACACTGTTCCCATCAAACACTCCCAGGACAGGTACAGCACGGGGTTAGATACAGAGTAAAGCTCCCTCTACACTGTCCCCATCAAACACTCCCAGGACAGGTACAGCACGGGGTTAGATACAGAGTAAAGCTCCCTCTACACTGTCCCCATCAAACACTCCCAGGGTAGGTACAGCACGGGGTTAGATACAGAGTAAATCTCCCTCTAACCTGTCGCCATCAAACACTCCCAGGACAGGTACAGCACGGGGTTAGATACAAAGTAAAGCTCCCTCTACACTGTTCCCATCAAACACTCCCAGGACAGGTACAGCACGGGGTTAGATACAGAGTAAAGCTCCCTCTACACTGTCCCCATCAAACACTCCCAGGACAGGTACAGCACGGGGTTAGATACAGAGTAAAGCTCCCTCTACACTGTCCCCATCAAACACTCCCAGGGTAGGTACAGCACGGGGTTAGATACAGAGTAAATCTCCCTCTAACCTGTCGCCATCAAACACTCCCAGGACAGGTACAGCACGGCGTTAGATACAGAGTAAAGCTCCCTCTACACTGTCTCCATCAAACACTCCCAGGACAGGTACAGCACGGGGTTAGATACAGAATAAAGTTCCCTCTACACTGTCCCCATCAAACACTCCCAGGGTAGGTACAGCACGGGGTTAGATACAGAGTAAATCTCCCTCTAACCTGTCGCCATCAAACACTCCCAGGGCAGGTACAGCACGGGGTTAGATACAGAGTAAAGCTCCCTCTACACTGTCCCCATCAAACACTCCCAGGACAGGTACAGCACGGGGTTAGATACAGAGTAAAGCTCCCACTACACTGTCCCCATCAAACACTCCCAGGACAGGTACAGCACGGGATTAGATACAGAGTAAATCTCCCTCTACACTGTCGCCATCAAACACTCCCAGGACAGGTACAGCACGGGGTTAGATACAGAGTAAAGCTCCGTCTACACTGTCCCCATCAAACACTCCCAGGACAGGTACAGCACGGGGTTAGATACAGAGTAAAGCTCCCTCTACACTGTCCCCATCAAACACTCCCAGGACAGGTACAGCACGGCGTAAGATATAGAGAAAAGCTCCCTCTACACTGTCCCCATCAAACACTCCCAGGACAGGTACAGCACGGCGTAAGATATAGAGAAAAGCTCCCTCTACACTGTCCCCATGAAACACTCCCAGGACAGGTACAGCACGGGGTTAGATACAGAGTAAAGCTCCCTCTACACTGTCCCCATCAAACACTCCCAGGACAGGTACAGCACGGGGTTAGATAAAGAGTAAAGCTCCCTCTACACTGTCCCCATCAAACACTCCCAGGACAGGTACAGCACGGGGTTAGATACAGAGTAAAGCTCCCTCTACACTGTCCCCATGAAACACTCCCAGGACAGGTACAGCACGGGGTTAGATACAGAGTAAAGCTCCCTCTCCACGGTCCCCATCAAACACTCCCAGGACAGGTACAGCACGGGGTTAGATACAGAGTAAAGCTCCCTCTACACGTCCTCATCAAACACTCACAGGACAGGTACAGCACGGGGTTAGATACAGAGTAAAGCTCCCTCTACACTGTCCCCATCAAACACTCCCAGGACAGGGACAGTACGGCGTTAGATACAGAGTAAAGCTCCCTCTACACAGTCCCCATCAAACACTCCCAGGACAGGTACAGCACGGGGTTAGATACAGAGTAAAGTTCCCTCTACACTGTCCCCATCAAACACTCCCAGGGCAGGGACAGCACGGGGTTAGATACAGAGTAAATCTCCCTCTACACTGTCGCCATCAAACACTCCCAGGGCAGGTACAGCACGGGGTTAGATACAGAGTAAAGCTCCCTCTACACTGTCGCCATCAAACACTCCCAGGGCAGGTACAGCACGGGGTTAGATACAGAGTAAAGCTCCCTCTACACTGTCCCCATCAAACACTCCCAGGACAGGTACTGCACGTGGTTAGATACAGAGTATAGCTCCCTCTACACTGTCCCCATCAAACACTCCCAGGACAGGTACAGCACGGGGTTAGATACAGAGTAAAGCTCCCTCTACACTGTCCCCATCAAACACTCCCAGGACAGGGACAGCACGGGGTTAGATACAGAGTAAAGCTCCCTCTACACAGTCCCCATCAAACACTCGCAGGACAGGCACAGCACGGGGTTAGATACAGAGTAAAACTCCTTCGACACTGTCCCCATCAAACACTCCCAGGACAGGTACAGCACGGGGTTAGATACAGAGTATAGCTCCCTCTACACTGTCCCCATCAAACACTCCCAGGACAGGTACAGCACGGGATTAGATCCAGAGTAAAGCTCCCTCTACACTGTCCCCATCAAACACTCCCAGGACAGGTACAGCACGGGGTTAGATACAGAGTAAAACTCCTTCGACACTGTCCCCATCAAACACTCCCAGGACAGGTACAGCACGGGATTAGATACAGAGTAAAGCTCCCTCTACACTGTCCCCCATCAAACACTCCCAGGACAGGTACAGCACGGGGTTAGATACAGAGTAAAGCTCGCACTACACTGTCCCCATCAAACACTCCCAGGACAGTTACAGCACGGGGTCAGATACAGAGTAAAGCTCCCTCTACACTGTCCCCATCAAACACTCCCAGGACAGTTACAGCACGGGGTCAGATACAGAGTAAAGCTCCCTCTACACTGTCCCCATCAAACACTCCCAGGACAGTTACAGCACGGGATTAGATACAGAGTAAAGCTCCCTCTACACTGTCCCCCATCAAACACTCCCAGGACAGGTACAGCACGGGGTTAGATACAGAGTAAAGCTCGCACTACACTGTCCCCCATCAAACACTCCCAGGACAGGTACAGCACGGGGTCAGATACAGAGTAAAGCTCCCTCTACACTGTCCCCATCAAACACTCCCAGGACAGTTACAGCACGGGGTTTGATACAGAGTAAAGCTGCCTCTACACTGTCCCCATCAAACACTCCCAGGACAGGTACAGCACGGGGTTAGACACAGAGTAAAGCTCGCACTACACTGTCCCCATCAAACACTCCCAGGACAGGTACAGCACAGGGTTAGATACAGAGTAAAGCTTCCTCTACACTGTCCCCATGAAAGACTCCCAGGACAGGTACAGCACAGGGTTAGATACAGAGTAAAGCTTCCTCTACACGGTCCCCATCAAACACTTCCAGGACAGGTACAGCACGGGGTTAGATACAGAGTAAAGCTCCCTCTACACTGTCCCCATCAAACACTCCCAGGACAGGTACAGCACGGGGTTAGATACAGAGTAAAGCTCCTTCTACACTGTTCCCATCAAACACTCCGAGGACAGGTACAGCATGGGGGTAGACTCAGAGTAAAGTTCCCTCTACACTGTCCCCATCAAACACTCCCAGGACAGGTACAGCACGGGGTGAGATACAGAGTAAAGCTCCCTCTACACTGTCCCAATCAAACACTGCCAGGACAGGGACAGCACGGGGTTAGATACAGAGTAAAGCTCCCTCTACACTGTCCCCATCACACTCCCAGGACAGGTACAGCACGGGGTTAGATACAGAGTAAAGCTCCCTCTACACTGTCCCCATCAAACACTCCCAGGAGAGGTACAGCACTGGGTTAGACACAGAGTAAAGCTCCCTCTACACTGTCCCCATCATACACTCCCAGGACAGGGACAGCACGGGGTTAGATACAGAGTCAAGCTCCATCTACACTGTCCCCATCAAACACTCCCAGGACAGGCACAGCACGGGGTTAGATACAGTGTAAAGCTCCCTCTACACTGTCCCCATCAAACACTCCCAGGACAGGTACAGCACGGGGTTAGATACAGAGTAAAGCTCCCTCTACACTGTCCCCATCAAACACTCCCAGGACAGGCACAGCACGGGGTTAGATACAGAGTAAAGCTCCCTCTACACTGTCCCCATCAAACACTCCCAGGACAGGTACAGCACGGGGTTAGATACAGAGTAAAGCTTCCTCGACACTGTCCCCATCAAACACTCCCAGGACAGGTACAGCACGGGGTTAGATAGACACTATAGCTCCCCCTACACTGTCCCCATCAAACACTCCCAGGACAGGGACAGCACGGGGTTAGATACAGAGTAAAGCTCCGTCGACACTGTCCCCATCAAACACTCCCAGGACAGGTACAGCACGCGGTTAGATACAGAGTAAAGCTCCCTCTACGCTGTCCCGATCAAACACTCCCAGGACAGGTACAGCACGGGATTAGATACAGAGTAAAGCTCGCTCTACACTGTCCCCATCAAACACTCGCAGGACATGTACAGCACGGGGTTAGATACAGAGTAAAGCTCCCTCTACACTGTCCCCATCAAACACTCCCAGGACAGGTACAACATGAGGTTAGATACAGAGTAAAGCTCTCTCTACACTGTCCCCATCAAACACTCCCAGGACAGGTACAGCACGGGGTTAGATACAGAGTAAAGCTCCGTCGACACTGTCCCCATCAAACACTCCCAGGACAGGTACAGCACGCGGTTAGATACAGAGTAAAGCTCCCTCTACGCTGTCCCGATCAAACACTCCCAGGACAGGTACAGCACGGGATTAGATACAGAGTAAAGCTCCCTCTACACTGTCCCCATCAAACACTCCCAGGACAGGTACAGCACGGGGTTAGATACAGAGTAAAGCTCCCTCTACACTGTCCCCATCAAACACTCCCAGGACTGGTACAGCACGGGGTTAGATACAGAGTAAAGCTCCCTCTACACTGTCCCCATCAAACACTCCCAGGACAGGTACAGCACGGGGTTAGATACAGAGTAAAGCTCCCTCTACACTGTCCCCATCAAACACTCCCAAGACAGGTACAGCACGGGGTTAGATACAGAGTAAAGCTCCCTCTACACTGTCCCCATCAAACACTCCCAGGACAGGCACAGCATGGGGTTAGATACAGAGTAAAGCTCCCTCTACACTGTCCCCATCAAACACTCCCAGGACAGGTACAGCACGGGGTTAGATACAGAGTAAAGCTCCTTCTACACTGTCACCATCAAACACTCCCAGGACAGGTACAGCACGGGGTTAGATACAAAGTAAAGCTCCCTCTACACTGTTCCCATCAAACACTCCCAGGACAGGTACAGCACGGGGTTAGATACAGAGTAAAGCTCCCTCTACACTGTCCCCATCAAACACTCCCAGGACAGGTACAGCACGGGGTTACATACAGAGTAAAGCTCCCTCTACACTGTCCCCATCAAACACTCCCAGGACAGGTACAGCACGGCGTTAGATACAGAGTAAAGCTCCCTCTACACTGTCTCCATCAAACACTCCCAGGACAGGTACAGCACGGGGTTAGATACAGAGTAAAGTTCCCTCTACACTGTCCCCATCAAACACTCCCAGGGTAGGTACAGCACGGGGTTAGATACAGAGTAAATCTTCCTCTAACCTGTCGCCATCAAACACTCCCAGGGCAGGTACAGCACGGGGTTAGATACAGAGTAAAGCTCCTTCTACACTGTCGCCATCAAACACTCCCAGGGCAGGTACAGCACGGGGTTAGATACAGAGTAAAGCTCCCCCTACACTGTCCCCATCAAACACTCCCAGGACAGGTACAGCAAGGAGTTAGATACAGAGTAAAGCTCCCTCTCCACTGTCCCCATCAAACACTCCCAGGACAGGTACAGCAAGGGGTTAGATACAGAGTAAAGCTCCCTCTTCACTGTCCCCATCAAACACTCCCAGGACAGGTACAGCACGGGGTTAGATACAGAGTAAAGCTCCCTCTACACTGTCCCCATCAAACACTCCCAGGACAGTTACAGCACGGGATTAGATACAGAGTAAATCTCCCTCTACACTGTCGCCATCAAACACTCCCAGCGCAGGTACAGCACGGGGTTAGATACAGAGTAAAGCTCCCTCGACACTGTCCCCATCAAACACTCCCAGGACAGGTACAGCACGGGGTTAGATACAGAGTAAAGCTCCCTCTACACTATCCCCAACAAACACTCCCAGGACAGGTACAGCACGGCGTTAGATAAAGAGTAAAGCTCCCTCTACACTGTCCCCAACAAACACTCCCAGGACAGGTACAGCACGGGGTTAGATACAGAGTAAAGCTCCCTCTACACTGTCCCCATCACACACTCCCAGGACAGGTACAGCACGGGGTTAGATACAGAGTAAAGCTCCCTCTACACTGTCCCCATCAAACACTCCCAGGACAGGTGCAGCACGGGGTTAGATACAGAGTAAAGCTCCCTCTACACTGTCCCCATCAAACACTCCCAGGACAGGTACAGCACGGCGTTAGATACAGAGTATAGCTCCCTCTACACTGTCCCCATCAAACACTCACAGGACAGGTACAGCACGGGGTTAGATACAGAGTAAAGCTCCATCTACACTGTCCCCATCAAACACTCCCAGGACAGGAACAGCACGGGGTTAGATACGGAGTAAAGCTCCCTCTACACTGTCCCCATCAAACACTCCCAGGAGAGGTACAGCACGGGGTTAGATACAGAGTAAAACTCCCTCTACACTGTCCCCATCAAACACTCCCAGGACAGGTACAGCACGGGGTTAGATACAGAGTAAATCTCCCTCTACACTGTCGCCATCAAACACTCCCAGGGCAGGTACAGCACGGGGTTAGATACAGAGTAAAGCTCCCTCTACACTGTCCCCATCAAACACTCCCAGGACAGGTACAGCACGGCGTTAGATACAGAGTAAAGCTCCCTCTACACTGTCTCCATCAAACACTCCCTGGACAGGTACAGCACGGGGTTAGATACAGAGTAAAGTTCCCTCTACACTGTCCCCATCAAACACTCCCAGGGTAGGTACAGCACGGGGTTAGATACAGAGTAAAGATCCCTCTACACTGTCGCCATCAAACACTCCCAGGGCAGGTACAGCACGGGGTTAGATACAGAGTAAAGCTCCTTCTACACTGTCGCCATCAAACACTCCCAGGGCAGGTACAGCACGGGGTTAGATACAGAGTAAAGCTCCCCCTACACTGTCCCCATCAAACACTCCCAGGACAGGTACAGCAAGGAGTTAGATACAGAGTAAAGTTCCCTCTACACTGTCCCCATCAAACACTCCCAGGGTAGGTACAGCACGGGGTTAGATACAGAGTAAATCTCCCTCAAACCTGTCGCCATCAAACACTCCCAGGGCAGGTACAGCACGGGGTTAGATACAGAGTAAATCTCCCTCTACACTGTCCCCATCAAACACTCCCAGGACAGGTACAGCACGGGGTTAGATACAGAGTAAAGCACGCTCTACACTGTCCCCATCAAACACTCCCAGGACAGGTACAGCACGTGGTTAGATACAGAGGAAAGCTCGCTCTACACTGTCCCCATCAAACACTCCCAGGGCAGGTACAGCACGGGGTTAGATACAGAGTAAAGCTCCCCCTACACTGTCCCCATCAAACACTCCCAGGGCAGGTACAGCACGGGGTTAGATACAGAGTAAAGCTCCCCCTACACTGTCCCCATCAAACACTCCCAGGACAGGTACAGCAAGGGGTTAGATACAGAGTAAAGCTCCCTCTACACTGTCCCCATCACACACTCCCAGGACAGGTACAGCACGGGGTTAGATACAGAGTAAAGCTCCCTCTACACTGTCCCCATCAAACACTCCCAGGACAGGTGCAGCACGGGGTTAGATACAGAGGAAAGCTCCCTCTACACTGTCCCCATCAAACACTCCCAGGACAGGTACAGCACGGGGTTAGATACAGAGTATAGCTCCCTCTACACTGTCCCCATCAACCACTCACAGGACAGGTACAGCACGGGGTTAGATACAGAGTAAAGCTCCATCTACACTGTCCCCATCAAACACTCCCAGGACAGGAACAGCACGGGGTTAGATACAGACTAAAGCTCCCTCTACACTGTCCCCATCAAACACTCCCAGGACAGGTACAGCACGGGGTTAGATACAGAGTAAAACTCCCTCTACACTGTCCCCATCAAACACTCCCAGGACAGGTACAGCACGGGGTTAGATACAGAGTAAATCTCCCTCTACACTGTCGCCATCAAACACTCCCAGGGCAGGTACAGCACGGGGTTAGATACAGAGTAAAGCTCCCTCTACACTGTCGCCATCAAACACTCCCAGGGCATGTACAGCACGTGGTTAGATACAGAGTAAAGCTCTCTCTACACTGTCCCCATCAAACACTCCCAGGACAGGTACAGCACGGGATTAGATACAGAGTAAATCTCCCTCTACACTGTCGCCATCAAACACTCCCAGGGCAGGTACAGCACGGGGTTAGATACAGAGTAAAGCTCCCTCGACACTGTCCCCATCAAACACTCCCAGGACAGGTACAGCACGGGGTTAGATACAGAGTAAAGCTCCCTCTACACTGTCCCCAACAAACACTCCCAGGACAGGTACAGCACGGCGTTAGATATAGAGTAAAGCTCCCTCTACACTGTCCCCAACAAACACTCCCAGGACAGGTACAGCACGGGGTTAGATACAGAGTAAAGCTCCCTCTACACTGTCCCCATCACACACTCCCAGGACAGGTACAGCACGGGGTTAGATACAGAGTAAAGCTCCCTCTACACTGTCCCCATCACACACTCCCAGGACAGGTGCAGCACGGGGTTCGATACAGAGTAAAGCTCCCTCTACACTGTCCCCATCAAACACTCCCAGGACAGGTACAGCACGGGGTTAGATACAGAGTAAAGCTCCCTCTACACTGTCCCCCATCAAACACTCCCAGGACAGGTACAGCACGGCGTAAGATACAGAGTAAAGCTCCCTCTACACTGTCCCCATCAAACACTCCCAGGACAGGTACAGCACGGCGTAAGATACAGAGTAAAGCTCCCGCTACACTGTCCCCATGAAACACTCCCAGGACAGGTACAGCACGGGGTTAGATACAGAGTAAAGCTCCCTCTCCACGGTCCCCATCAAACACTCCCAGGACAGGTACAGCACGGGGTTAGATACAGAGTAAATCTCCCTCTACACTGTCCCCATCAAACACTCCCAGGACAGGTACAGCACGGGGTTAGATACAGAGCAAAGCTCCCTCTACACTGCCCCATCAAACACTCCCAGGACAGGTACAGCACGGGGTTAGATACAGAGTAAAGCTCCCTCTACACGTCCTCATCAAACACTCACAGGACAGGTACAGCACGGGGTTAGATACAGAGTAAAGCTCCCTCTACACTGTCCCCATCAAACACTCCCAGGACAGGGACAGTACGGCGTTAGATACAGAGTAAAGCTCCCTCTACACAGTCCCCATCAAACACTCCCAGGACAGGTACAGCACGGGGTTAGATACAGAGTAAAGTTCCCTCTACACTGTCCCCATCAAACACTCCCAGGGCAGGGACAGCACGGGGTTAGATACAGAGTAAATCTCCCTCTACACTGTCGCCATCAAACACTCCCAGGACAGGGACAGCACGGGGTTAGATACAGAGTAAAGCTCCCTCTACACTGTCCCCATCAAACACTCCCAGGGCAGGTACAGCACGGGGTTAGATACAGAGGAAAAGCTCCCTGTACACTGTCGCCATCAAACACTCCCAGGGCATGTACAGCACGGGGTTAGATACAGAGTAAAGCTCCCTCTACACTGTCCCCATCAAACACTCCCAGGACAGGTACAGCACGGGGTTAGATACAGAGTAAAGCTCCCTCTACACTGTCCCCATCAAACGCTCCCAGGACAGGGACAGCACGGGGTTAGATACAGAGTAAAGCTCCCTCTACACAGTCCCCATCAAACACTCCCAGGACAGGCACAGCACGGGGTTAGATACAGAGTAAAACTCCTTCGACACTGTCCCCATCAAACACTCCCAGGACAGGTACAGCACGGGGTTAGATACAGAGTATAGCTCCCTCTACACTGTCCCCATCAAACACTCCCAGGACAGGTACAGCACGGGATTAGATCCAGAGTAAAGCTCCCTCTACACTGTCCCCATCAAACACTCCCAGGACAGGTACAGCACGGGGTTAGATACAGAGTAAAACTCCTTCGACACTGTCCCCATCAAACACTCCCAGGACAGGTACAGCACGGGATTAGATACAGAGTAAAGCTCCCTCTACACTGTCCCCATCAAACACTCCCAGGACAGTTACAGCACGGGGTTTGATACAGAGTAAAGCTGCCTCTACACTGTCCCCATCAAACACTCCCAGGACAGGTACAGCACGGGGTTAGACACAGAGTAAAGCTCGCACTACACTGTCCCCATCAAACACTCCCAGGACAGGTACAGCACAGGGTTAGATACAGAGTAAAGCTTCCTCTACACTGTCCCCATGAAAGACTCCCAGGACAGGTACAGCACAGGGTTAGATACAGAGTAAAGCTTCCTCTACACGGTCCCCATCAAACACTCCCAGGACAGGTACAGCACGGGGTTAGATACAGAGTAAAGCTCCCTCTACACTGTCCCCATCAAACACTCCCAGGACAGGTACAGCACGGGGTTAGATACAGAGTAAAGCTCCTTCTACACTGTTCCCATCAAACACTCCGAGGACAGGTACAGCATGGGGGTAGACTCAGAGTAAAGTTCCCTCTACACTGTCCCCATCAAACACTCCCAGGACAGGTACAGCACGGGGTGAGATACAGAGTAAAGCTCCCTCTACAATGTCCCAATCAAACACTGCCAGGACAGGGACAGCACGGGGTTAGATACAGAGTAAAGCTCCCTCTACACTGTCCCCATCACACTCCCAGGACAGGTACAGCACGGGGTTAGATACAGAGTAAAGCTCCCTCTACACTGTCCCCATCAAACACTCCCAGGAGAGGTACAGCACTGGGTTAGACACAGAGTAAAGCTCCCTCTACACTGTCCCCATCATACACTCCCAGGACAGGGACAGCACGGGGTTAGATACAGAGTCAAGCTCCCTCTACACTGTCCCCATCAAACACTCCCAGGACAGGCACAGCACGGGGTTAGATACAGTGTAAAGCTCCCTCTACACTGTCCCCATCAAACACTCCCAGGACAGGTACAGCACGGGGTTAGATACAGAGTAAAGCTCCCTCTACACTGTCCCCAGCAAACACTCCCAGGACAGGTACAGCACGGGGTGAGATACAGAGTAAAGCTTCCTCGACACTGTCCCCATCAAACACTCCCAGGACAGGTACAGCACGGGGTTAGATAGACACTATAGCTCCCCCTACACTGTCCCCATCAAACACTCCCAGGACAGGGACAGCACGGGGTTAGATACAGAGTAAAGCTCCGTCGACACTGTCCCCATCAAACACTCCCAGGACAGGTACAGCACGCGGTTAGATACAGAGTAAAGCTCCCTCTACGCTGTCCCGATCAAACACTCCCAGGACAGGTACAGCACGGGATTAGATACAGAGTAAAGCTCCCTCTACACTGTCCCCATCAAACACTCGCAGGACATGTACAGCACGGGGTTAGATACAGAGTAAAGCTCCCTCTACACTGTCCCCATCAAACACTCCCAGGACAGGTACAACATGAGGTTAGATACAGAGTAAAGCTCTCTCTACACTGTCCCCATCAAACACTCCCAGGACAGGTACAGCACGGGGTTAGATACAGAGTAAAGCTCCGTCGACACTGTCCCCATCAAACACTCCCAGGACAGGTACAGCACGCGGTTAGATACAGAGTAAAGCTCCCTCTACGCTGTCCCGATTAAACACTCCCAGGACAGGTAGAGCACGGGATTAGATACAGAGTAAAGCTCCCTCTACACTGTCCCCATCAAACACTCCCAGGACAGGTACAGCACGGGGTTAGATACAGAGTAAAGCTCCCTCTACACTGTCCCCATCAAACACTCCCAGGACTGGTACAGCACGGGGTTAGATACAGAGTAAAGCTCCCTCTACACTGTCCCCATCAAACACTCCCAGGACAGGTACAGCACGGGGTTAGATACAGAGTAAAGCTCCCTCTACACTGTCCCCATCAAACACTCCCAGGACAGGTACAGCACGGGGTTAGATACAGAGTAAAGCTCCCTCTACACTGTCCCCATCAAACACTCCCAGGACAGGTACAGCACGGGGTTAGATACAGAGTAAAACTCCTTCGACACTGTCCCCATCAAACACTCCCAGGACAGGTACAGCACGGGATTAGATACAGAGAAAAGCTCCCTCTACACTGTCCCCATCAAACACTCCCAGGACAGTTACAGCACGGGGTTTGATACAGAGTAAAGCTGCCTCTACACTGTCCCCATCAAACACTCCCAGGACAGGTACAGCACGGGGTTAGATACAGAGTAAAGCTCACTCTACACTGTCCCCATCAAACACTCCCAGGACAGGTACAGCACGGGGTTAGACACAGAGTAAAGCTCGCACTACACTGTCCCCATCAAACACTCCCAGGACAGGTACAGCACAGGGTTAGATACAGAGTAAAGCTTCCTCTACACTGTCCCCATGAAAGACTCCCAGGACAGGTACAGCACAGGGTTAGATACAGAGTAAAGCTTCCTCTACACGGTCCCCATCAAACACTCCCAGGACAGGTACAGCACGGGGTTAGATACAGAGTAAAGCTCCCTCTACACTGTCCCCATCAAACACTCCCAGGACAGGTACAGCACGGGGTTAGATACAGAGTAAAGCTCCTTCTACACTGTTCCCATCAAACACTCCCAGGACAGGTACAGCACGGGGTGAGATACAGAGTAAAGCTCCCTCTACACTGTCCCAATCAAACACTGCCAGGACAGGGACAGCACGGGGTTAGATACAGAGTAAAGCTCCCTCTACACTGTCCCCATCACACTCCCAGGACAGGTACAGCACGGGGTTAGATACAGAGTAAAGCTCCCTCTACACTGTCCCCATCAAACACTCCCAGGAGAGGTACAGCACTGGGTTAGACACAGAGTAAAGCTCCCTCTACACTGTCCCCATCATACACTCCCAGGACAGGGACAGCACGGGGTTAGATACAGAGTCAAGCTCCCTCTACACTGTCCCCATCAAACACTCCCAGGACAGGCACAGCACGGGGTTAGATACAGTGTAAAGCTCCCTCTACACTGTCCCCATCAAACACTCCCAGGACAGGTACAGCACGGGGTTAGATACAGAGTAAAGCTCCCTCTACACTGTCCCCAGCAAACACTCCCAGGACAGGTACAGCACGGGGTGAGATACAGAGTAAAGCTTCCTCGACACTGTCCCCATCAAACACTCCCAGGACAGGTACAGCACGGGGTTAGATAGACACTATAGCTCCCTCTACACTGTCCCCATCAAACACTCCCAGGACAGGGACAGCACGGGGTTAGATACAGAGTAAAGCTCCGTCGACACTGTCCCCATCAAACACTCCCAGGACAGGTACAGCACGCGGTTAGATACAGAGTAAAGCTCCCTCTACGCTGTCCCGATCAAACACTCCCAGGACAGGTACAGCACGGGATTAGATACAGAGTAAAGCTCCCTCTACACTGTCCCCATCAAACACTCGCAGGACATGTACAGCACGGGGTTAGATACAGAGTAAAGTTCCCTCTACACTGTCCCCATCAAACACTCCCAGGACAGGTACAACATGAGGTTAGATACAGAGTAAAGCTCTCTCTACACTGTCCCCATCAAACACTCCCAGGACAGGTACAGCACGGGGTTAGATACAGAGTAAAGCTCCGTCGACACTGTCCCCATCAAACACTCCCAGGACAGGTACAGCACGCGGTTAGATACAGAGTAAAGCTCCCTCTACGCTGTCCCGATCAAACACTCCCAGGACAGGTACAGCACGGGATTAGATACAGAGTAAAGCTCCCTCTACACTGTCCCCATCAAACACTCCCAGGACAGGTACAGCACGGGGTTAGATACAGAGTAAAGCTCCCTCTACACTGTCGCCATCAAACACTCCCAGGGCATGTACAGCACGGGGTTAGATACAGAGTAAAGCTCCCTCTACACTGTCCCCATCAAACACTCCCAGGACAGGTACAGCACGGGGTTAGATACAGAGTAAAGCTCCCTCTACACTGTCCCCATCAAACACTCCCAGGACAGGGACAGCACGGGGTTAGATACAGAGTAAAGCTCCCTCTACACAGTCCCCATCAAACACTCCCAGGACAGGCACAGCACGGGGTTAGATACAGAGTAAAACTCCTTCGACACTGTCCCCATCAAACACTCCCAGGACAGGTACAGCACGGGGTTAGATACAGAGTATAGCTCCCTCTACACTGTCCCCATCAAACACTCCCAGGACAGGTACAGCACGGGATTAGATCCAGAGTAAAGCTCCCTCTACACTGTCCCCATCAAACACTCCCAGGACAGGTACAGCACGGGGTTAGATACAGAGTAAAACTCCTTCGACACTGTCCCCATCAAACACTCCCAGGACAGGTACAGCACGGGATTAGATACAGAGTAAAGCTCCCTCTACACTGTCCCCATCAAACACTCCCAGGACAGTTACAGCACGGGGTTTGATACAGAGTAAAGCTGCCTCTACACTGTCCCCATCAAACACTCCCAGGACAGGTACAGCACGGGGTTAGACACAGAGTAAAGCTCGCACTACACTGTCCCCATCAAACACTCCCAGGACAGGTACAGCACAGGGGTAGATACAGAGTAAAGCTTCCTCTACACTGTCCCCATGAAAGACTCCCAGGACAGGTACAGCACAGGGTTAGATACAGAGTAAAGCTTCCTCTACACGGTCCCCATCAAACACTCCCAGGACAGGTACAGCACGGGGTTAGATACAGAGTAAAGCTCCCTCTACACTGTCCCCATCAAACACTCCCAGGACAGGTACAGCACGGGGTTAGATACAGAGTAAAGCTCCTTCTACACTGTTCCCATCAAACACTCCGAGGACAGGTACAGCATGGGGGTAGACTCAGAGTAAAGTTCCCTCTACACTGTCCCCATCAACACTCCCAGGACAGGTACAGCACGGGGTGAGATACAGAGTAAAGCTCCCTCTACAATGTCCCAATCAAACACTGCCAGGACAGGGACAGCACGGGGTTAGATACAGAGTAAAGCTCCCTCCACACTGTCCCCATCACACTCCCAGGACAGGTACAGCACGGGGTTAGATACAGAGTAAAGCTCCCTCTACACTGTCCCCATCAAACACTCCCAGGAGAGGTACAGCACTGGGTTAGACACAGAGTAAAGCTCCCTCTACACTGTCCCCATCATACACTCCCAGGACAGGGACAGCACGGGGTTAGATACAGAGTCAAGCTCCCTCTACACTGTCCCCATCAAACACTCCCAGGACAGGCACAGCACGGGGTTAGATACAGTGTAAAGCTCCCTCTACACTGTCCCCATCAAACACTCCCAGGACAGGTACAGCACGGGGTTAGATACAGAGTAAAGCTCCCTCTACACTGTCCCCAGCAAACACTCCCAGGACAGGTACAGCACGGGGTGAGATACAGAGTAAAGCTTCCTCGACACTGTCCCCATCAAACACTCCCAGGACAGGTACAGCACGGGGTTAGATAGACACTATAGCTCCCCCTACACTGTCCCCATCAAACACTCCCAGGACAGGGACAGCACGGGGTTAGATACAGAGTAAAGCTCCGTCGACACTGTCCCCATCAAACACTCCCAGGACAGGTACAGCACGCGGTTAGATACAGAGTAAAGCTCCCTCTACGCTGTCCCGATCAAACACTCCCAGGACAGGTACAGCACGGGATTAGATACAGAGTAAAGCTCCCTCTACACTGTCCCCATCAAACACTCGCAGGACATGTACAGCACGGGGTTAGATACAGAGTAAAGCTCCCTCTACACTGTCCCCATCAAACACTCCCAGGACAGGTACAACATGAGGTTAGATACAGAGTAAAGCTCTCTCTACACTGTCCCCATCAAACACTCCCAGGACAGGTACAGCACGGGGTTAGATACAGAGTAAAGCTCCGTCGACACTGTCCCCATCAAACACTCCCAGGACAGGTACAGCACGCGGTTAGATACAGAGTAAAGCTCCCTCTACGCTGTCCCGATCAAACACTCCCAGGACAGGTAGAGCACGGGATTAGATACAGAGTAAAGCTCCCTCTACACTGTCCCCATCAAACACTCCCAGGACAGGTACAGCACGGGGTTAGATACAGAGTAAAGCTCCCTCTACACTGTCCCCATCAAACACTCCCAGGACTGGTACAGCACGGGGTTAGATACAGAGTAAAGCTCCCTCTACACTGTCCCCATCAAACACTCCCAGGACAGGTACAGCACGGGGTTAGATACAGAGTAAAGCTCCCTCTACACTGTCCCCATCAAACACTCCCAGGACAGGTACAGCACGGGGTTAGATACAGAGTAAAGCTCCCTCTACACTGTCCCCATCAAACACTCCCAGGACAGGTACAGCACGGGGTTAGATACAGAGTAAAACTCCTTCGACACTGTCCCCATCAAACACTCCCAGGACAGGTACAGCACGGGATTAGATACAGAGTAAAGCTCCCTCTACACTGTCCCCATCAAACACTCCCAGGACAGTTACAGCACGGGGTTTGATACAGAGTAAAGCTGCCTCTACACTGTCCCCATCAAACACTCCCAGGACAGGTACAGCACGGGGTTAGATACAGAGTAAAGCTCACTCTACACTGTCCCCATCAAACACTCCCAGGACAGGTACAGCACGGGGTTAGACACAGAGTAAAGCTCGCACTACACTGTCCCCATCAAACACTCCCAGGACAGGTACAGCACAGGGTTAGATACAGAGTAAAGCTTCCTCTACACTGTCCCCATGAAAGACTCCCAGGACAGGTACAGCACAGGGTTAGATACAGAGTAAAGCTTCCTCTACACGGTCCCCATCAAACACTCCCAGGACAGGTACAGCACGGGGTTAGATACAGAGTAAAGCTCCCTCTACACTGTCCCCATCAAACACTCCCAGGACAGGTACAGCACGGGGTTAGATACAGAGTAAAGCTTCTTCTACACTGTTCCCATCAAACACTCCCAGGACAGGTAGAGCACGGGGTTAGATACAGAGTAAAGCTCCCTCTACACTGTCCCAATCAAACACTGCCAGGACAGGGACAGCACGGGGTTAGATACAGAGTAAAGCTCCCTCTACACTGTCCCCATCAGACACTCCCAGGACAGGTACAGCACGGGGTTAGATACAGAGTAAAGCTCCCTCTACACTGTCCCCATCAAACACTCCCAGGAGAGGTACAGCACTGGGTTAGACACAGAGTAAAGCTCCCTCTACACTGTCCCCATCATACACTCCCAGGACAGGGACAGCACGGGGTTAGATACAGAGTCAAGCTCCCTCTACACTGTCCCCATCAAACACTCCCAGGACAGGCACAGCACGGGGTTAGATACAGTGTAAAGCTCCCTCTACACTGTCCCCATCAAACACTCCCAGGACAGGTACAGCACGGGGTTAGATACAGAGTAAAGCTCCCTCTACACTGTCCCCAGCAAACACTCCCAGGACAGGTACAGCACGGGGTGAGATACAGAGTAAAGCTTCCTCGACACTGTCCCCATCAAACACTCCCAGGACAGGTACAGCACGGGGTTAGATAGACACTATAGCTCCCTCTACACTGTCCCCATCAAACACTCCCAGGACAGGGACAGCACGGGGTTAGATACAGAGTAAAGCTCCGTCGACACTGTCCCCATCAAACACTCCCAGGACAGGTACAGCACGCGGTCAGATACAGAGTAAAGCTCCCTCTACGCTGTCCCGATCAAACACTCCCAGGACAGGTACAGCACGGGATTAGATACAGAGTAAAGCTCCCTCTACACTGTCCCCATCAAACACTCGCAGGACATGTACAGCACGGGGTTAGATACAGAGTAAAGTTCCCTCTACACTGTCCCCATCAAACACTCCCAGGACAGGTACAACATGAGGTTAGATACAGAGTAAAGCTCTCTCTACACTGTCCCCATCAAACACTCCCAGGACAGGTACAGCACGGGGTTAGATACAGAGTAAAGCTCCGTCGACACTGTCCCCATCAAACACTCCCAGGACAGGTACAGCACGCGGTTAGATACAGAGTAAAGCTCCCTCTACGCTGTCCCGATCAAACACTCCCAGGACAGGTACAGCACGGGATTAGATACAGAGTAAAGCTCCCTCTACACTGTCCCCATCAAACACTCCCAGGACAGGTACAGCACGGGGTTAGATACAGAGTAAAGCTCCCTCTACACCATCCCCATCAAACACTCCCAGGACTGGTACAGCACGGGGTTAGATACAGAGTAAAGCTCCCTCTACACTGTCCCCATCAAACTCTCCCAGGACAGGTACAGCACGGGGTTAGATACAGAGTAAAGCTCCCTCTACACTGTCCCCATCAAACACTCCCAGGACAGGTACAGCACGGGGTTAGATACAGAGTAAAGCTCCCTCTCCACTGTCCCCATCAAACACTCCCAGGACAGGCACAGCATGGGGTTAGATACAGAGTAAAGCTCCCTCCACACTGTCCCCATCAAACACTCCCAGGACAGGTACAGCACGGGGTTAGATACAGAGTAAAGCTCCTTCTACACTGTCACCATCAAACACTCCCAGGACAGGTACAGCACGGGGTTAGATACAGAGTAAAGCTCCCTCTACACTGTCCCCATCAAACACTCCCAGGACAGGTACAGCACGGCGTTAGATACAGAGTAAAGCTCCCTCTACACTGTCTCCATCAAACACTCCCAGGACAGGTACAGCACGGGGTTAGATACAGAGTAAAGTTCCCTCTACACTGTCCCCATCAAACACTCCCAGGGTAGGTACAGCACGGGGTTAGATACAGAGTAAATCTCCCTCTAACCTGTCGCCATCAAACACTCCCAGGACAGGTACAGCACGGGGTTAGATACAGAGTAAAGTTCCCTCTACACTGTCCCCATCAAACACTCCCAGGACAGGTACAGCAAGGAGTTAGATACAGAGTAAAGCTCCCTCTACACTGTCCCCATCAAACACTCCCAGGACAGGTACAGCACGTGGTTAGATACAGAGTAAAGCTCGCTCTACACTGTCCCCATCAAACACTCCCAGGGGCAGGTACAGCACGGGGTTAGATACAGAGTAAAGCTCCCCCTACACTGTCCCCATCAAACACTCCCAGGGCAGGTACAGCACGGGGTTAGATACAGAGTAAAGCTCCCCCTACACTGTCCCCATCAAACACTCCCAGGACAGGTACAGCAAGGGGTTAGATACAGAGTAAAGCTCCCTCTACACTGTCCCCATCAAACACTCCCAGGACAGGTACAGCACGGGGTTAGATACAGAGTAAAGCTCCCTCTACACTGTCCCCATCAAACACTCCCAGGACAGGTACAGCACGGGGTTAGATACAGAGTAAAGCTCCCACTACACTGTCCCCATCAAAGACTCCCAGGAAGGTACAGCACGGGATTAGATACAGAGTAAATCTCCCTCTACACTGTCGCCATCAAACACTCCCAGGGCAGGTACAGCACGGGGTTAGATACAGAGTAAAGCTCCCTCGACACTGTCCCCATCAAACACTCCCAGGACAGGTACAGCACGGGGTTAGATACAGAGTAAAGCTCCCTCTACACTATCCCCAACAAACACTCCCAGGACAGGTACAGCACGGCGTTAGATAAAGAGTAAAGCTCCCTCTACACTGTCCCCAACAAACACTCCCAGGACAGGTACAGCACGGGGTTAGATACAGAGTAAAGCTCCCTCTACACTGTCCCCATCACACACTCCCAGGACAGGTACAGCACGGGGTTAGATACAGAGTAAAGCTCCCTCTACACTGTCCCCATCAAACACTCCCAGGACAGGTACAGCACGGCGTTAGATACAGAGTATAGCTCCCTCTACACTGTCCCCATCAAACACTCACAGGACAGGTACAGCACGGGGTTAGATACAGAGTAAAGCTCCATCTACACTGTCCCCATCAAACACTCCCAGGACAGGAACAGCACGGGGTTAGATACAGAGTAAAGCTCCCTCTACACTGTCCCCATCAAACACTCCCAGGACAGGTACAGCACGGGGTTAGATACAGAGTAAAACTCCCTCTACACTGTCCCCATCAAACACTCCCAGGACAGGTACAGCACGGGGTTAGATACAGAGTAAATCTCCCTCTACACTGTCGCCATCAAACACTCCCAGGGCAGGTACAGCACGGGGTTAGATACAGAGTAAAGCTCCCTCTACACTGTCCCCATCAAACACTCCCAGGACAGGTACAGCACGGCGTTAGATACAGAGTAAAGCTCCCTCTACACTGTCTCCATCAAACACTCCCAGGACAGGTACAGCACGGGGTTAGATACAGAGTAAAGTTCCCTCTACACTGTCCCCATCAAACACTCCCAGGGTAGGTACAGCACGGGGTTAGATACAGAGTAAATCTCCCTCTAACCTGTCGCCATCAAACACTCCCAGGGCAGGTACAGCACGGGGTTAGATACAGAGTAAAGCTCCTTCTACACTGTCGCCATCAAACACTCCCAGGGCAGGTACAGCACGGGGTTAGATACAGAGTAAAGCTCCCCCTACACTGTCCCCATCAAACACTCCCAGGACAGGTACAGCAAGGAGTTAGATACAGAGTAAAGCTCCCTCTACACTGTCCCCATCAAACACTCCCAGGACAGGTACAGCACGGGGTTAGATACAGAGTAAAGCTCCCTCTACACTGTCCCCATCACACACTCCCAGGACAGGTACAGCACGGGGTTAGATACAGAGTAAAGCTCCCTCTACACTGTCCCCATCAAACACTCCCAGGACAGGTACAGCACGGGGTTAGATACAGAGTAAATCTCCCTCTACACTGTCGCCATCAAACACTCCCAGGGCAGGTACAGCACGGGGTTAGATACAGAGTAAAGCTCCCTCGACACTGTCCCCATCAAACACTCCCAGGACAGGTACAGCACGGGGTTAGATACAGAGTAAAGCTCCCTCTACACTATCCCCAACAAACACTCCCAGGACAGGTACAGCACGGCGTTAGATAAAGAGTAAAGCTCCCTCTACACTGTCCACATCAAACACTCCCAGGACAGGTACAGCACGGGGTTAGATACAGAGTAAAGCTCCCTCTACACTGTCCCCAACAAACACTCCCAGGACAGGTACAGCACGGGGTTAGATACAGAGTAAAGCTCCCTCTACACTGTCCCCATCACACACTCCCAGGACAGGTACAGCACGGGGTTAGATACAGAGTAAAGCTCCCTCTACACTGTCCCCATCAAACACTCCCAGGACAGGTACAGCACGGCGTTAGATACAGAGTATAGCTCCCTCTACACTGTCCCCATCAAACACTCACAGGACAGGTACAGCACGGGGTTAGATACAGAGTAAAGCTCCATCTACACTGTCCCCATCAAACACTCCCAGGACAGGAACAGCACGGGGTTAGATACAGAGTAAAGCTCCCTCTACACTGTCCCCATCAAACACTCCCAGGACAGGTACAGCACGGGGTTAGATACAGAGTAAAACTCCCTCTACACTGTCCCCATCAAACACTCCCAGGACAGGTACAGCACGGGGTTAGATACAGAGTAAATCTCCCTCTACACTGTCGCCATCAAACACTCCCAGGGCAGGTACAGCACGGGGTTAGATACAGAGTAAAGCTCCCTCTACACTGTCCCCATCAAACACTCCCAGGACAGGTACAGCACGGCGTTAGATACAGAGTAAAGCTCCCTCTACACTGTCTCCATCAAACACTCCCAGGACAGGTACAGCACGGGGTTAGATACAGAGTAAAGTTCCCTCTACACTGTCCCCATCAAACACTCCCAGGGTAGGTACAGCACGGGGTTAGATACAGAGTAAATCTCCCTCTAACCTGTCGCCATCAAACACTCCCAGGGCAGGTACAGCACGGGGTTAGATACAGAGTAAAGCTCCTTCTACACTGTCGCCATCAAACACTCCCAGGGCAGGTACAGCACGGGGTTAGATACAGAGTAAAGCTCCCCCTACACTGTCCCCATCAAACACTCCCAGGACAGGTACAGCAAGGAGTTAGATACAGAGTAAAGCTCCCTCTACACTGTCCCCATCAAACACTCCCAGGACAGGTACAGCACGGGGTTAGATACAGAGTAAAGCTCCCTCTACACTGTCCCCATCACACACTCCCAGGACAGGTACAGCACGGGGTTAGATACAGAGTAAAGCTCCCTCTACACTGTCCCCATCAAACACTCCCAGGACAGGTACAGCACGGGGTTAGATACAGAGTAAATCTCCCTCTACACTGTCGCCATCAAACACTCCCAGGGCAGGTACAGCACGGGGTTAGATACAGAGTAAAGCTCCCTCTACACTGTCCCCATCAAACACTCCCAGGACAGGTACAGCACGGCGTTAGATACAGAGTAAAGCTCCCTCTACACTGTCTCCATCAAACACTCCCAGGACAGGTACAGCACGGGGTTAGATACAGAGTAAAGTTCCCTCTACACTGTCCCCATCAAACACTCCCAGGGTAGGTACAGCACGGGGTTAGATACAGAGTAAATCTCCCTCTACACTGTCGCCAGCAAACACTCCCAGGACAGGTACAGCACGGGGTTAGATACAGAGTAAAGCTCCCTCGACACTGTCCCCATCAAACACTCCCAGGACAGGTACAGCACGGGGTTAGATACAGAGTAAAGCTCCCTCTACACTGTCCCCAACAAACACTCCCAGGACAGGTACAGCACGGCGTTAGATAAAGAGTAAAGCTCCCTCTACACTGTCCCCAACAAACACTCCCAGGACAGGTACAGCACGGGGTTAGATACAGAGTAAAACTCCCTCTACACTGTCCCCATCACACACTCCCAGGACAGGTACAGCACGGGGTTAGATACAGAGTAAAGCTCCCTCTACACTGTCCCCATCAAACACTCCCAGGACAGGTACAGCACGGGGTTAGATACAGAGTAAATCTCCCTCTACACTGTCGCCATCAAACACTCCCAGGGCAGGTACAGCACGGGGTTAGATACAGAGTAAAGCTCCCTCTACACTGTCCCCATCAAACACTCCCAGGGTAGGTACAGCACGGGGTTAGATACAGAGTAAATCTCCCTCTACACTGTCGCCAGCAAACACTCCCAGGACAGGTACAGCACGGGGTTAGATACAGAGTAAAGCTCCCTCGACACTGTCCCCATCAAACACTCCCAGGACAGGTACAGCACGGGGTTAGATACAGAGTAAAGCTCCCTCTACACTGTCCCCAACAAACACTCCCAGGACAGGTACAGCACGGCGTTAGATAAAGAGTAAAGCTCCCTCTACACTGTCCCCAACAAACACTCCCAGGACAGGTACAGCACGGGGTTAGATACAGAGTAAAACTCCCTCTACACTGTCCCCATCACACACTCCCAGGACAGGTACAGCACGGGGTTAGATACAGAGTAAAGCTCCCTCTACACTGTCCCCATCAAACACTCCCAGGACAGGTGCAGCACGGGGTTAGATACAGAGTAAAACTCCCTCTACACTGTCCCCATCAAACACTCCCAGGACAGGTACAGCACGGGGTTAGATACAGAGTATAGCTCCCTCTACACTGTCCCCATCAAACACTCACAGGACAGGTACAGCACGGGGTTAGATACAGAGTAAAGCTCCATCTACACTGTCCCCATCAAACACTCCCAGGACAGGAACAGCACGGGGTTAGATACAGAGTAAAGCTCCCTCTACACTGTCCCCATCAAACACTCCCAGGACAGGTACAGCACGGGGTTAGATACAGAGTAAAACTCCCTCTACACTGTCCCCATCAAACACTCCCAGGACAGGTACAGCACGGGGTTAGATACAGAGTAAATCTCCCTCTACACTGTCGCCATCAAACACTCCCAGGGCAGGTACAGCACGGGGTTAGATACAGAGTAAAGCTCCCTCTACACTGTCGCCATCAAACACTCCCAGGGCAGGTACAGCACGTGGTTAGATACAGAGTAAAGCTCCCTCTACACTGTCCCCATCAAACACTCCCAGGACAGGTACAGCACGGGGTTTGATACAGAGTAAAGCTCCCCCTACACTGTCACCATCAAACACTCCCAGGACAGGTACAGCACGGAGTTAGATACAGAGTAAAGCTCCCTCTACACTGTCCCCATCAAACACTCCCAGGACAGGTACAGCACGGGGTTAGACACAGAGTAAAGCTCCCTCTACACTGTCCCCATCAAACACTCCCAGGACAGGTACAGCACGGTGTTAGATACAGAGTAAAGTTCCTTCTACACTGTCCCCATCAAACACTACCAGGACAGATACAGCACAGGGTTAGATACAGAGTAAACCTCCCTCTACACTGTCCCCATCAAACACTCCCAGGACAGGTACAGCACGTGGTTAGATACAGAGTAAAGCTCGCTCTACACTGTCCCCATCAAACACTCCCAGGACAGGTACAGCGCTGGGTTAGATACAGAGTAAAGCTCCCTCTACACTGTCCCCATCAAACACTCCCAGGACAGGTACAGCACGGGGTTAAATACAGAGTAAAGCTCCCTCTACACTGTCCCCATCAAACACTCCCAGGACAGGTACAGCACGGGGTTAAATACAGAGTAAAGCTCCCTCTACACTGTCCCCATCAAACACTCCCAGGACAGGTACAGGACGGGGTTAGATACAGAGTAAAGATCCCTCTACACTGTCCCCATCAAAAACTCCCAGGACAGGTAGAGCACGGGGTTAGATACAGAGTAAAGATCCCTCTACACTGTCCCCATCAAACACTCCCAGGACAGGTACAGCACGGCGTTAGATACAGGGTAAAGCTCCCTCTACACTGTCCCCATCAAACACTCCCAGGACAGGTACAGCGCTGGGTTAGATACAGAGTAAAACTCCCTCTACACTGTCCCCATCAAACACTCCCAGGACAGGTACAGCACGGGGTTAGATACAGAGTAAAGCTCCCTCTACACTGTCCCCATCAAACACTCCCAGGACAGGTACAGCACTGGGTTAGATACAGAGTAAAGCACCCTCTACACTGTCCCCATCAAACACTCCCAGGACAGGTACAGCACGGCGTTAGATACAGAGTAAAGCTCCCTCGACACTGTCCCCATCAAACACTCCCAGGACAGGTACAGCACGGGGTTAGATACAGAGTAAAGCTCCCTCTACACTGTCCCCATCAAACACTCCCAGGACAGGTACAGCACGGGGTTAGATACAGAGTAAAGCTCCCTCTACACTGTCCCCATCAAACACTCCCAGGACAGGTACAACACGGGGTTAGATACAGAGTATAGCTCCCTCTACACTGTCCCCATCAAACACTCTCAGGACAGGTACAGCACGGGGTTAGATACAGAGTAAAGCTCCCTCTTCACTGTCCCCATCAAACACTCCCAGGGCAGGTACAGCACGGCGTTCGATACAGAGTAAAGCTCCCTCTACACTGTCCCCATCAAACACTCCCAGGACAGGTACAGCACGGGGTTAGATACAGAGTAAAGCTCCCTCTACACTGTCCCCATCAAACACTCCCAGGACAGATACAGCACGGGGTTAGATACAGAGTAAAGCTCCCTCTACACTGTCCCCATCAAACACTCCCAGGACAGGTACAGCACGGGGTTAGATACAGAGTAAAGCTCCCTCTACACTGTCCCCATCAAACACTCCCAGGACAGGTACAGCACGGGGTTAGGTACAGAGTAAAACTCCCTCTACACTGTCCCCATCAAACACTCCCAGGACAGGTACAGCACGGGGTTAGATACAGAGTAAAGCTCCCTCTACACTGTCCCCATCAAACACTCCCAGGACAGGTACAGCACGGGGTTAGATACAGAGTAAACCTCCCTCTACACTGCCCCCATCAAACACTCCCCGGACAGGTACAGCACAGTGTTAGATACAGAGTGAAGCTCCCTCTACACTGTCCCCATCAAACACTCCCAGGACAGGCACAGCACGGGGTTAGATACAGAGTAAAGCTCCCTGTACACTGTCCCCATCACACACTCCCAGGACAGGTACAGCACGGGGTTAGATACAGAGTAAAGCTCCCTCTACACTGTCCCCATCAAACACTCCCAGGACAGGTACAGCACGGCGTTCGATACAGAGTAAAGCTCCCTCTACACTGTCCCCATCAAACACTCCCAGGACAGGTACAGCACGGGGTTAGATACAGAGTAAAGCTCCCTCTACACTGTCCCCATCAAACACTCCCAGGACAGGTACAGCACGGGGTTAGATACAGAGTAAAGCTCCCTCTACACCGTCCCCATCAAACACTCCCAGGACAGGTACAGCACGGGGTTAGGTACAGAGTAAAACTCCCTCTACACTGTCCCCATCAAACACTCCCAGGACAGGTACAGCACGGGGTTAGATACAGAGAAAAGCTCCCTCTACACTGTCCCCATCAAACACTCCCAGGACAGGTACAGCACGGGGTTAGATACAGAGTAAACCTCCCTCTACACTGCCCCCATCAAACACTCCCCGGACAGGTACAGCACAGTGTTAGATACAGAGTGAAGCTCCCTCTACACTGTCCCCATCAAACACTCCCAGGACAGGCACAGCACAGTGTTAGATACAGAGTGAAGCTCCCTCTACACTGTCCCCATCAAACACTCCCAGGACAGGCACAGCACGAAGTTAGATACAGAGTAAAGATCCCTCTACACTGTTCCCATCAAAAACTCCCAGGACAGGTAGAGCACGGGGTTAGATACAGAGTAAAGATCCCTCTACACTGTCCCCATCAAACACTCCCAGGACAGGTACAGCACGGCGTTAGATACAGGGTAAAGCTCCCTCTACACTGTCCCCATCAAACACTCCCAGGACAGGTACAGCGCTGGGTTAGATACAGAGTAAAACTCCCTCTACACTGTCCCCATCAAACACTCCCAGGATAGGTACAGCACGGGGTTAGATACAGAGTAAAGCTCCCTCTACACTGTCCCCATCAAACACTCCCAGGACAGGTACAGCACGGGGTTAGATACAGAGTAAATCTCCCTCTACACTGTCCCCATCAAACACTCCCAGGACAGGTACAGCACTGGGTTAGATACAGAGTAAAGCACCCTCTACACTGTCCCCATCAAACACTCCCAGGACAGGTACAGCACGGGGTTAGATACAGAGTAAAGCTCCCTCTACACTGTCCCCATCAAACACTCCCAGGACAGGTACAGCACGGGGTTAGATACAGAGTAAAGCTCCCACTACACTGTCCCCATCAAACACTCCCAGGACAGGTACAGCACGGGATTAGATACAGAGTAAATCTCCCTCTACACTGTCGCCATCAAACACTCCCAGGGCAGGTACAGCACGGGGTTAGATACAGAGTAAAGCTCCCTCGACACTGTCCCCATCAAACACTCCCAGGACAGGTACAGCACGGGGTTAGATACAGAGTAAAGCTCCCTCGACACTATCCCCAACAAACACTCCCAGGACAGGTACAGCACGGCGTTAGATAAAGAGTAAAGCTCCCTCTACACTGTCCCCAACAAACACTCCCAGGACAGGTACAGCACGGGGTTAGATACAGAGTAAAGCTCCCTCTACACTGTCCCCATCACACACTCCCAGGACAGGTACAGCACGGGGTTAGATACAGAGTAAAGCTCCCTCTACACTGTCCCCATCAAACACTCCCAGGACAGGTGCAGCACGGGGTTAGATACAGAGTAAAGCTCCCTCTACACTGTCCCCATCAAACACTCCCAGGACAGGTACAGCACGGGGTTAGATACAGAGTAAAGCTCCCTCTACACTGTCCCCATCAAACACTCCCAGGACAGGTGCAGCACGGGGTTAGATGCAGAGTAAAGCTCCCTCTACACTGTCCCCATCAAACACTCCCAGGACAGGTACAGCACGGGGTTAGATACAGAGTAAAGCTCCCTCTACACTGTCCCCATCAAACACTCCCAGGACAGGTACAGCACGGGGTTAGATACAGAGTAAAGCTCCCTCTACACTGTCCCCATCAAACACTCCCAGGACAGGTACAGCACGGCGTTAGATACAGAGTATAGCTCCCTCTACACTGTCCCCATCAAACACTCACAGGACAGGTACAGCACGGGGTTAGATACAGAGTAAAGCTCCCTCTACACTGTCCCCATCAAACACTCCCAGGACAGGTACAGCACGGGGTTAGATACAGAGTAAAGCTCCCTCTACACTGTCCCAATCAAACACTCCCAGGACAGGTACAGCACGGGGTTAGATACAGAGTAAAGCTCCCTCTACACTGTCCCGATCAAACATTCCCAGGACAGGTACAGGACGGGGTTAGATACAGAGTAAAACTCCCTCTACACTGTCCCCATCAAACACTCCCAGGACAGGTACAGCACGGGGATAGACACAGAGTAAATCTCCCTCTACACTGTCGCCATCAAACACTCGCAGGGCAGGTACAGCACGGGGTTAGATACAGAGTAAAGCTCCCTCTACACTGTCCCCATCAAACACTCCCAGGACAGGTACAGCACGGCGTTAGATACAGAGTAAAGCTCCCTCTACACTGTCTCCATCAAACACTCCCAGGACAGGTACAGCACGGGGTTAGATACAGAGTAAAGTTCCCTCTACACTGTCCCCATCAAACACTCCCAGGGTAGGTACAGCACGGGGTT
Organism: Scyliorhinus torazame; assembly: GCF_047496885.1. Classification (NCBI taxonomy): domain Eukaryota; kingdom Metazoa; phylum Chordata; class Chondrichthyes; order Carcharhiniformes; family Scyliorhinidae; genus Scyliorhinus; species Scyliorhinus torazame. Next base: position 233,326 of record NW_027307901.1, on the reverse strand, counting down.
AGATACAGAGTAAATCTCCCTCTAACCTGTCGCCATCAAACACTCCCAGGGCAGGTACAGCACGGGGTTAGATACAGAGTAAAGCTCCTTCTACACTGTCGCCATCAAACACTCCCAGGGCAGGTACAGCACGGGGTTAGATACAGAGTAAAGCTCCCCCTACACTGTCCCCATCAAACACTCCCAGGACAGGTACAGCAAGGAGTTAGATACAGAGTAAAGCTCCCTCTACACTGTCCCCATCAAACACTCCCAGGACAGGTACAGCACGTGGTTAGATACAGAGTAAAGCTCGCTCTACACTGTCCCCATCAAACACTCCCAGGGCAGGTACAGCACGGGGTTAGATACAGAGTAAAGCTCCCCCTACACTGTCCCCATCAAACACTCCCAGGGCAGGTACAGCACGGGGTTAGATACAGAGTAAAGCTGCCCCTACACTGTCCCCATCAAACACTCCCAGGACAGGTACAGCAAGGGGTTAGATACAGAGTAAAGCTCCCTCTACACTGTCCCCATCAAACACTCCCAGGTCAGGTACAGCACGGGGTTAGATACAGAGTAAAGCTCCCTCTACACTGTCCCCATCAAACACTCCGAGGACATGTACAGCACGGGGTTAGATACAGAGTAAAGCTCCCACTACACTGTCCCCATCAAACACTCCCAGGACAGGTACAGCACGGGATTAGATACAGAGTAAATCTCCCTCTACACTGTCGCCATCAAACACTCCCAGGGCAGGTACAGCACGGGGTTAGATACAGAGTAAAGCTCCCTCGACACTGTCCCCATCAAACACTCCCAGGACAGGTACAGCACGGGGTTAGATACAGAGTAAAGCTCCCTCTACACTGTCCCCAACAAACACTCCCAGGACAGGTACAGCACGGCGTTAGATAAAGAGTAAAGCTCCCTCTACACTGTCCCCAACAAACACTCCCAGGACAGGTACAGCACGGGGTTAGATACAGAGTAATGCTCCCTCTACACTGTCCCCATCACACACTCCCAGGACAGGTACAGCACGGGGTTAGATACAGAGTAAAGCTCCCTCTACACTGTCCCCATCAAACACTCCCAGGACAGGTGCAGCACGGGGTTAGATACAGAGTAAAGCTCCCTCTACACTGTCCCCATCAAACACTCCCAGGACAGGTACAGCACGGGGTTAGATACAGAGTATAGCTCCCTCTACACTGTCCCCATCAAACACTCACAGGACAGGTACAGCACGGGGTTAGATACAGAGTAAAGCTCCATCTACACTGTCCCCATCAAACACTCCCAGGACAGGAACAGCACGGGGTTAGATACAGAGTAAAGCTCCCTCTACACTGTCCCCATCAAACACTCCCAGGACAGGTACAGCACGGGGTTAGATACAGAGTAAAACTCCCTCTACACTGTCCCCATCAAACACTCCCAGGACAGGTACAGCACGGGGTTAGATACAGAGTAAATCTCCCTCTACACTGTCGCCATCAAACACTCCCAGGGCAGGTACAGCACGGGGTTAGATACAGAGTAAAGCTCCCTCTACACTGTCGCCATCAAACACTCCCAGGTCAGGTACAGCACGTGGTTAGATACAGAGTAAAGCTCCCTCTACACTGTCCCCATCAAACACTCCCAGGACAGGTACAGCACGGGGTTAGATACAGAGTAAAGCTCCCCCTACACTGTCACCATCAAACACTCCCAGGACAGGTACAGCACGGGGTTAGATACAGAGTAAAGCTCCCTCTACACTGTCCCCATCAAACACTCCCAGGACAGGTACAGCACGGGGTTAGACACAGAGTAAAGCTCCCTCTACACTGTCCCCATCAAACACTCCCAGGACAGGTACAGCACGGTGTTAGATACAGAGTAAAGTTCCTTCTACACTGTCCCCATCAAACACAACCAGGACAGATACAGCACAGGGTTAGATACAGAGTAAACCTCCCTCTACACTGTCCCCATCAAACACTCCCAGGACAGGTACAGCACGTGGTTAGATACAGAGTAAAGCTCGCTCTACACTGTCCCCATCAAACACTCCAAGGACAGGTACAGCGCTGGGTTAGATACAGAGTAAAGCTCCCTCTACACTGTCCCCATCAAACACTCCCAGGACAGGTACAGCACGGGGTTAAATACAGAGTAAAGCTCCCTCTACACTGTCCCCATCAAACACTCCCAGGACAGGTACAGGACGGGGTTAGATACAGAGTAAAGATCCCTCTACACTGTCCCCATCAAAAACTCCCAGGACAGGTACAGCGCTGGGTTAGATACAGAGTAAAACTCCCTCTACACTGTCCCCATCAAACACTCCCAGGACAGGTACAGCACGGGGTTAGATACAGAGTAAAGCTCCCTCTACACTGTCCCCATCAATCACTCCCAGGACAGGTACAGCACTGGGTTAGATACAGAGTAAAGCACCCTCTACACTGTCCCCATCAAACACTCCCAGGACAGGTACAGCACGGCGTTAGATACAGAGTAAAGCTCCCTCGACACTGTCCCCATCAAACACTCCCAGGACAGGTACAGCACGGGGTTAGATACAGAGTAAAGTTCCCTCTACACTGTCCCCATCAAACACTCCCAGGACAGGTACAGCACGGGGTTAGATACAGAGTAAAGCTCCCTCTACACTGTCCCCATCAAACACTCCCAGGACAGGTACAACACGGGGTTAGATACAGAGTATAGCTCCCTCTACACTGTCCCCATCAAACACTCCCAGGACAGGTACAGCACGGCGTTAGATACAGAGTAAAGCTCCCTCTACACTGTCCCCATCAAACACTCCCAGGACAGGTACAGCACAGTGTTAGATACAGAGTGAAGCTCCCTCTACACTGTCCCCATCAAACACTCCCAGGACAGGCACAGCACGGGGTTAGATACAGAGTAAAGCTCCCTGTACACTGTCCCCATCACACACTCCCAGGACAGGTACAGCACGGGGTTAGATACAGAGTAAACCTCCCTCTACACTGCCCCCATCAAACACTCCCCGGACAGGTACAGCACAGTGTTAGATACAGAGTGAAGCTCCCTCTACACTGTCCCCATCAAACACTCCCAGGACAGGCACAGCACGAAGTTAGATACAGAGTAAAGATCCCTCTACACTGTCCCCATCAAAAACTCCCAGGACAGGTAGAGCACGGGGTTAGATACAGAGTAAAGATCCCTCTACACTGTCCCCATCAAACACTCCCAGGACAGGTACAGCACGGCGTTAGATACAGGGTAAAGCTCCCTCTACACTGTCCCCATCAAACACTCCCAGGACAGGTACAGCGCTGGGTTAGATACAGAGTAAAACTCCCTCTACACTGTCCCCATCAAACACTCCCAGGACAGGTACAGCACGGGGTTAGATACAGTGTAAAGCTCCCTCCACACTGTCCCCATCAAACACTCCCAGGACAGGTACAGCACGGGGTTAGATACAGAGTAAAGCTCCCTCTACACTGTCCCCATCAAACACTCCCAGGACAGGTACAGCACGGGGTTAGATACAGAGTAAATCTCCCTCTACACTGTCCCCATCAAACACTCCCAGGACAGGTACAGCACGGGGTTAGATACAGAGTAAAGCTCCCTCTACACTGTCCCCATCAAACACTCCCAGGACAGGTACAGCACGGGGTTAGATACAGAGTAAACCTCCCTCTACACTGCCCCCATCAAACACTCCCCGGACAGGTACAGCACAGTGTTAGATACAGAGTGAAGCTCCCTCTACACTGTCCCCATCAAACACTCCCAGGACAGGCACAGCACGGGGTTAGATACAGAGTAAAGCTCCCTGTACACTGTCCCCATCACACACTCCCAGGACAGGTACAGCACGGGGTTAGATACAGAGTAAAGCTCCCTCTACACTGTCCCCATCAAACACTCCCAGGACAGGTACAGCACGGGGTTAGATACAGAGTAAAGCTCCCTCTACACTGTCCCCATCAAACACTCCCAGGACAGGTACAGCACGTGGTTAGATACAGAGTAAAGCTCGCTCTACACTGTCCCCATCAAACACTCCCAGGGCAGATACAGCACGTGGTTAGATACAGAGTAAAGCTCGCTCTACACTGTCCCCATCAAACACTCTCAGGACAGGTACAGCACGGGGTTAAATACAGAGTAAAGCTCCCTCTACACTGTCCCCATCAAACCCTCCCAGGACAGGTACAGGACGGGGTTAGATACAGAGTAAAGATCCCTCTACACTGTCCCCATCAAACACTCCCAGGACAGGTACAGCACGGGGTTAGATACAGAGTAAAGATCCCTCTACACTGTCCCCATCAAACACTCCCAGGACAGGTACAGCACGGGGTTAGATACAGAGTAAATCTCCCTCTACACTGTCCCCATCAAACACACCCAGGACAGGTACAGCACAGGGTTAGATACAGAGTAAAGCACCCTCTACACTGTCCCCATCAAACACTCCCAGGACAGTTACAGCACGTGGTTAGATACAGAGTAAAGCTCGCTCTACACTGTCCCCATCAAACACTCCCAGGGCAGGTACAGCACGGGGTTAGATACAGAGTAAAGCTCCCCCTACACTGTCCCCATCAAACACTCCCAGGGCAGGTACAGCACGGGGTTAGATACCGAGTAAAGCTCCCCCTACACTGTCCCCATCAAACACTCCCAGGACAGGTACAGCAAGGGGTTAGATACAGAGTAAAGCTCCCTCTACACTGTCCCCATCAAACACTCCCAGGACAGGTACAGCACGGGGTTAGATACAGAGTAAAGCTCCCTCTACACTGTCCCCATCAAACACTCCCAGGACAGGTACAGCACGGGGTTAGATACAGAGTAAAGCTCCCACTACACTGTCCCCATCAAACACTCCCAGGACAGGTACAGCACGGGATTAGATACAGAGTAAATCTCCCTCTACACTGTCGCCATCAAACACTCCCAGGGCAGGTACAGCACGGGGTTAGATACAGAGTAAAGCTCCCTCGACACTGTCCCCATCAAACACTCCCAGGACAGGTACAGCACGGGGTTAGATACAGAGTAAAGCTCCCTCTACACTGTCCCCAACAAACACTCCCAGGACAGGTACAGCACGGCGTTAGATAAAGAGTAAAGCTCCCTCTACACTGTCCCCAACAAACACTCCCAGGACAGGTACAGCACGGGGTTAGATACAGAGTAAAGCTCCCTCTACACTGTCCCCATCACACACTCCCAGGACAGGTACAGCACGGGGTTAGATACAGAGTAAAGCTCCCTCTACACTGTCCCCACCAAACACTCCCAGGACAGGTGCAGCACGGGGTTAGATACAGAGTAAAGCTCCCTCTACACTGTCCCCATCAAACACTCCTAGGACAGGTACAGCACGGGGTTAGATACAGAGTAAAACTCCCTCTACACTGTCCCCATCAAACACTCCCAGGACAGGTACAGCACGGGGTTAGATACAGAGTAAATCTCCCTCTACACTGTCGCCATCAAACACTCCCAGGGCAGGTACATCACGGGGTTAGATACAGAGTAAAGCTCCCTCTACACTGTCGCCATCAAACACTCCCAGGGCAGGTACAGCACGTGGTTAGATACAGAGTAAAGCTCCCTCTACACTGTCCCCATCAAACACTCCCAGGACAGGTACAGCACGGGGTTAGATACAGAGTAAAGCTCCCCCTACACTGTCACCATCAAACACTCCCAGGACAGGTACAGCACGGGGTTAGATACAGAGTAAAGCTCCCTCTACACTGTCCCCATCAAACTCTCCCAGGACAGGTACAGCACGGGGTTAGACACAGAGTAAAGCTCCCTCTACACTGTCCCCATCAAACACTCCCAGGACAGGTACAGCACGGTGTTAGATACAGAGTAAAGTTCCTTCTACACTGTCCCCATCAAACACTACCAGGACAGATACAGCACAGGGTTAGATACAGAGTAAACCTCCCTCTACACTGTCCCCATCAAACACTCCCAGGACAGGTACAGCACGTGGTTAGATACAGAGTAAAGCTCGCTCTACACTGTCCCCATCAAACACTCCCAGGACAGGTACAGCGCTGGGTTAGATACAGAGTAAAGCTCCCTCTACACTGTCCCCATCAAACACTCCCAGGACAGGTACAGCACGGGGTTAAATACAGAGTAAAGCTCCCTCTACACTGTCCCCATCAAACACTCCCAGGGCAGGTACAGCACGGGGTTAGATACAGAGTAAAGCTCCCCCTACACTGTCCCCATCAAACACTCCCAGGGCAGGTACAGCACGGGGTTAGATACAGAGTAAAGCTCCCCCTACACTGTCCCCCTCAAACACTCCCAGGACAGACACAGCACGGGGTTAGATACAGAGTAAAGCTCCCTCTACACTGTCCCCATCAAACGCTCCCAGGACAGGTACAGCACGTGGTTAGATACAGAGTAAAGCTCGCTCTACACTGTCCCCATCAAACACTCCCAGGGCAGATACAGCACTGGGTTAAATACAGAGTAAAGCTCCCTCTACACTGTCCCCATCAAACACTCCCAGGACAGGTACAGCACGGGGTTAGATACAGAGTAAAGCTCCCTCTACACTGTCCCCATCAAACACTCCCAGGACAGGTACAGCACGGGGTTAGATACAGAGTAAAGATCCCTCTACACTGTCCCCATCAAACACTCCCAGGACTGGTACAGCACGGGGTTAGATACAGAGTATAGCTCCCTCTACACTGTCCCCATCAAACACTCCCAGGACAGGTACAGCACGGCGTTAGATACAGAGTAAAGCTCCCTCTACACTGTCCCCATCAAACACTCCCAGGACAGGTACAGCACGGGGTTAGATACAGAGTAAAGCTCCCTCTACACTGTCCCCATCAAACACTCCCAGGACAGGTACAGCACGGGGTTAGATACAGAGTATAGCTCCCTCTACACTGTCCCCATCAAACACTCCCACGACAGGTACAGCACGGGGTTAGATACAGAGTAAAGATCCCTCTACACTGTCCCCATCAAACACTCCCAGGACTGGTACAGCACGGGGTTAGATACAGAGTATAGCTCCCTCTACACTGTCCCCATCAAACACTCCCAGGACAGGTACAGCACGGGGTTAGATACAGAGTAAAGCTCCCTCTACACTGTCCCCATCAAACACTCCCAGGACAGGTACAGCACGGGGTTAGATACAGAGTATAGCTCCCTCTACACTGTCCCCATCAAACACTCCCACGACAGGTACAGCACGGGATTAGATACAGAGTAAAGCTCCCTCTACACTGTCCCCATCAAACACTCCCAGGACAGGTACAGCACGGGGTTCGATACAGAGTAAAGCTCCCTCTACACTGTCCCCATCAAACACTCCCAGGACAGATACAGCACGGGGATAGATACAGAGTAAAGCTCCCTCTACACTGTCCCCATCAAACACTCCCAGGACAGGTACAGCACTGGGTTAGATACAGAGTAAAGTACCCTCTACACTGTCCCCATCAAACACTCCCAGGACAGGTACAGCACGGGGTTAGATACAGAGTAAAGCTCCCTCTACACTGTCCCCATCAAACACTCCCAGGACAGGTACAGCACGGGGTTAGATACAGAGTAAAGTTCCCTCTACACTGTCCCCATCAAACACTCCCAGGACAGGTACAACATGGGGTTAGATACAGAGTAAATCTCCCCCTACACTGTCGCCATCAAACACTCCCAGGGCAGGTACAGCACGGGGTTAGATACAGAGTAAATCTCCCTCTACACTGTCGCCATCAAACACTCCCAGGACAGGTACAGCACGGGGTTAGATACAGAGTAAAGCTCCCTCTACCCTGTCCCCATCAAACACTCCCAGGACAGGTACAGCACGGGGTTAGACACAGAGTAAAGCTCCCTCTACACTGTCCCCATCATACACTCCCAGGACAGGTACAGCACGGGGTTAGATACAGAGAAAAGCTCCCTCTACACTGTCCCTATCAAACACTCACAGGACAGGTACAGCACGGGGTTAGATACAGAGTAAAGCTCCCTTTACACTGTCCTCATCAAACACTCACAGGACAGGCACAGCACGGGGTTAGATACAGAGTAAAGCTCCCTCTACACTGTCTCCATCAAACACTCCCAGGACAGGTACAGCACGGGTTTAGATACAGAGAAAAGCTCCCTCTACACTGTCCCCATCAAACACTCCCAGGACAGGCACAGCACGTGGTTAGATACAGAGTAAAGCTCCCTCTACACTGTCCCCATCAAACACTCCCAGGACAGGCACAGCACGTGGTTAGATACAGAGTAAAGCTCCCTCTACACTGTCGCCATCAAACACTCCCAGGACAGGTACAGCACGGGGTTAGATACAGAGTAAAGCTCCCTCTAGACTGTCCCCATCAAACACTCCCAGGACAGGTGCAGCATGGGGTTAGATACAGAGTAAAGCTTCCTCTACACTGTCCCCATCTAACACTCCCAGTACAGGTGCAGCACGGGGTTAGATACAGAGTAAAGCTCCCTCTACACTGTCCCCATCAAACACTCCCAGGACAGGGACAGCACGGGGTTAGATACAGAGTAAAGCTTACTCGACACTGTCCCAATCAAACACTCCCAGGACAGGTACAGCACGGGGTTAGATACAGAGTAAAGCTCCCTCTACACTGTCCCCATCAAACACTCCCAGGTCAGGTACAGCATAGGGTTAAATACAGAGTAAAGCTCCCTCTACACTGTCCCCATCAAACACTCCCAGGACAGGTACAGCACGGGGTTAGATACAGAGTAAAGCTCCCTCTACACTGTCCCCATCAAACACTCCCAGGACAGGTACAGCACGGGGTTAGATACAGAGTAAAGCTCCCTCTACACTGTCCCCATCAAAAACTCCCAGGACAGGTACAGCACGGCGTTAGATACAGAGTAAAGCTGCCTCTACACTGTCCCCATCAAACACTCCCAGGACAGGTACAGCACGGGGTTAGATACAGAGTAAAGCTCCCTCAACACTGTCCCCATCAAACACGCCCAGGAGAGGTACAGCACGGGGTTAGACACAGAGTAAAGCTCACTCTTCACTGTCCCCATCAAACACTCCCAGGACTGGTACAGAATGGGGTTAGATACAGAGTAAAGCTCCCTCTACACTGTCCCCATCAAACACTCCCAGGACAGGCACAGCACGTGGTTTGATACAGAGTAAAGTTCCTTCTACACTGTCCCCATCAAACACTCCCAGGACAGGTACAGCACGGGGTTAGATACAGAGTAAAGCTCCCTCTACACTGTCCCCATCAAACACTCCCAGGACAGGTACAGCACGGGGTTAGATACAGAGTAAAGCTCGCTCTACACTGTCCCCATCAAACACTCCCAGGACAGGTACAGCACGGGGTTAGATACAGAGTAAAGCTCCCTCTACACTGTCCCCATCAAACACTCCCATGACAGGTACAGCACGGCGTTAGATACAGAGTAAAGCTCCCTCTACATTGTCCCCATCAAACACTCCCAGGACAGGTACAGCACGGGGTTAGATACAGAGTAAATTTCCCTCTACACTGTCCCCATCAAACACTCCCAGGACAGGTACAGCACGGGGTTAGATACAGAGTAAAGCTCCCTCTACATTGTCCCCATCAAACACTCCCAGGACAGGTACAGCACGGGGTTAGATACAGAGTAAAGTTCCCTCTACACTGTCCCCATCAAACACTCCCAGGACAGGTACAGCACGGGGTTAGATACAGAGTAAAGCTCACTCTACACTGTCCCCATCATACACTCCCAGGACAGGTGCAACATGGGGTTAGATACAGAGTAAATCTCCCCCTACACTGTCGCCATCAAACACTCCCAGGGCCGGTACAGCACGGGGTTAGATACAGAGTAAATCTCCCTCTACACTGTCGCCATCAAACACTCCCAGGACAGGTACAGCACGGGGTTAGATACCGAGGAAAGCTCCCTCTACACTGTCCCCATCAAACACTCCCAGGACAGGTACAGCACGGGGTTAGATACAGAGTAAAGCTCCCTCTACACTGTCCCAATCAAACACTCCCAGGACAGGTACAGCACGGGGTTAGATTCAGAATAAAGCTCCTTCTACACTGTCTCCATCAAACACTCCCATGACAGGTACAGCACAGGGTTAGATAGAGAGAAAAGCTCCCTCTACACTGTCCCCATCAAACACTCCCAGGACAGGTACAGTACGGGGTTAGATACAGAGTAAAGCTCCCTCTACACTGTCCCCATCAAACACTCCCAGGACAGGTACAGTACGGGGTTAGATACAGAGTAAAGCTCCCTCTACACTGTCCCCATCAAACACTCCCAGGACAGGTACAGCACGGGGTTAGATACAGAGTAAAGCTCCCTCTACACTGTCCCCATCAAACACTCCCAGGACAGGTACAGTACGGGGTTAGATACAGAGTAAAGCTCCCTCTACACTGTCCCCATCAAACACTCCCAGGACAGGTGCAGCACGGGGTTAGATACAGAGTAAAGCTTCCTCTACACTGTCCCCATCAAACACTCCCAGGACAGGTGCAGCACGGGGTTAGATACAGAGTAAAGCTTCCTTGACACTGTCCCCATCAAACACTCCCAGGACAGGTACAGCACGGGGTTAGATACAGAGTAAAGCTCCCTCTACACTGTCCCCATCAAACACTCCCAGGTCAGGTACAGCATAGGGTTAGATACAGAGTAGACCTCCCTCTACACTGTCCCCATCAAACACTCCCAGGACAGGTACAGCACGGGGTTAGATACAGAGTAAATCTCCCTCTACACTGTCCCCATCAAACACTCCCAGGACAGGTACAGCACGGGGTTAGTTACAGAGTAAAGCTCCCTCTACACTGTCCCCATCAAACACTAACAGGACAGGTACAGCACGGGGTTAGATACAGAGTAAAACTCCCTCTACACTGTCCCCATCAAACACTCCCAGGACAGGTACAGCACGGGGTTAGATACAGAGTAAAGCTCCCTCTACACTGTCCCCATCAAACACTCCCAGGACAGGTACAGCACGGGGTTAGATACAGAGTAAAGCTCCCACTACACTGTCCCAATCAAACACTCCCAGGACAGGTACAGCACGGGGTTAGATACAGAGTAAAGCTCCCTCTACACTGTCCCCATCAAACACTCCCAGGACAGGTAGAGCACGGGGTTAGATACAGAGTAAATCACCTTCGACACTGTCCCCATCAAACACTCCCAGGACAGGTTCAACACGGGGTTAGATACAGAATATAGCTCCCTCTACACTGTCCCCATCAAACACTCCCAGGACAGGTACAGCACGGGATTAGATACAGAGTAAAGCTCCCTCTACACTGTCCCCATCAAGCACTCCCAGCACAGGTACAGCACGGGGTTAGATACAGAGTAAAGCTCCCTCTACACTGTCACAATCAAACACTCCCAGGACAGGTACAGCACGGGGTTAGATACAGAGTAAAGCTCCCTCTACACTGTCCCCATCAAACACTCCCAGGACAGGTACAGCACGGGGTTAGATACAGAGTAAAGCTCCCTCTACACTGTCCCCATGAAACACTCCCAGGAAAGGTACAGCACGGGGTTAGATACAGAGTAAAGCTCACTCTACACTGTCCCCATCAAACACTCCCAGGACAGGTACAGCACGGGGTAAGATACAGAGTAAAGCTCCCGCTACACTGTCCCCATCAAACACTCCCAGGACAGGCACAGCACGGGGTTAGATACAGAGTAAAGTTACTTCTACACTGTCCCCATCAATCACTCCCAGGACAGGTACAGCACGGGGTTAGATACAGAGTAAAGCTCCCTCTACACTGTCCCCATCAAACACTCCCAGGACAGGTACAGCACGGGGTTAGATACAGAGTAAAGCTCGCTCTACACTGCCCCATCAAACACTCCAAGGACAGGTACAGCACGGGGTAAGATACAGAGTAAAGCTCCCTCTACACTGTCCCCATCAAACACTCCCAGGAGAGGTACAGCACGGGGTTAGATACAGAGTAAAGCTCCCTCTACACTGTCCCCATCAAACACTCCCTGGACAGGTACAGCACGGGGTTAGATACAGAGTAACGTTCCCTCTACACAGTCCCCATCAAACATTTCCAGGACAGGTACAACATGGGGTTATATACAGAGTAAATCTCCCTCTACACTGTCGCCATCAAACACTCCCAGGGCAGGTACAGCACGGGGTTAGATACAGAGTAAAGCTCCCTCTACACTGTCCCCATCAAACACTCCCAGGACAGGTACAGCACGGGGTTAGATACAGAGTAAAGCTCCCCCTACATTGTCCCCATCAAACACTCCCAGGACAGGTACAGCACGGGGTTAGATACAGAGTAAAGCTCGCTCTACACTGCCCCATCAAACACTCCCAGGACAGGTACAGCACGGGGTTAGATACAGAGTAAAACTCCCTCTACACTGTCCCAATCAAACACTAACAGGACAGGTACAGCACGGGGTTAGATACAGAGTAAAACTCCCTCTACACTGTCCCCATCAAACACTCCCAGGACAGGTACAGCACGGGGTTAGATACAGAGTAAAGCTCCCTCTACACTGTCCCCATCAAACACTCCCAGGACAGGTACAGCACGGGGTTAGATACAGAGTAAAGCTCCCACTACACTGTCCCAATCAAACACTCCCAGGACAGGTACAGCACGGGGTTAGATACAGAGTAAAGCTCCCTCTACACTGTCCCCATCAAACACTCCCAGGACAGGTAGAGCACGGGGTTAGATACAGAGTAAATCACCTTCGACACTGTCCCCATCAAACACTCCCAGGACAGGTTCAACACGGGGTTAGATACAGAGTATAGCTCCCTCTACACTGTCCCCATCAAACACTCCCAGGACAGGTACAGCACGGGATTAGATACAGAGTAAAGCTCCCTCTACACTGTCCCCATCAAGCACTCCCAGCACAGGTACAGCACGGGGTTAGATACAGAGTAAAGCTCCCTCTACACTGTCACAATCAAACACTCCCAGGACAGGTACAGCACGGGGTTAGATACAGAGTAAAGCTCCCTCTACACTGTCCCCATCAAACACTCCCAGGACAGGTACAGCACGGGGTTAGATACAGAGTAAAGCTCCCTCTACACTGTCCCCATGAAACACTCCCAGGAAAGGTACAGCACGGGGTTAGATACAGAGTAAAGCTCACTCTACACTGTCCCCATCAAACACTCCCAGGACAGGTACAGCACGGGGTAAGATACAGAGTAAAGCTCCCGCTACACTGTCCCCATCAAACACTCCCAGGACAGGCACAGCACGGGGTTAGATACAGAGTAAAGTTACTTCTACACTGTCCCCATCAAACACTCCCAGGACAGGTACAGCACGGGGTTAGATACAGAGTAAAGCTCCCTCTACACTGTCCCCATCAAACACTCCCAGGACAGGTACAGCACGGGGTTAGATACAGAGTAAAGCTCGCTCTACACTGCCCCATCAAACACTCCCAGGACAGGTACAGCACGGGGTAAGATACAGAGTAAAGCTCCCTCTACACTGTCCCCATCAAACACTCCCAGGAGAGGTACAGCACGGGGTTAGATACAGAGTAAAGCTCCCTCTACACTGTCCCCATCAAACACTCCCTGGACAGGTACAGCACGGGGTTAGATACAGAGTAACGTTCCCTCTACACAGTCCCCATCAAACATTTCCAGGACAGGTACAACATGGGGTTATATACAGAGTAAATCTCCCTCTACACTGTCGCCATCAAACACTCCCAGGGCAGGTACAGCACGGGGTTAGATACAGAGTAAAGCTCCCTCTACACTGTCCCCATCAAACACTCCCAGGACAGGTACAGCACGGGGTTAGATACAGAGTAAAGCTCCCCCTACATTGTCCCCATCAAACACTCCCAGGACAGGTACAGCACGGGGTTAGATACAGAGTAAAGCTCGCTCTACACTGCCCCATCAAACACTCCCAGGACAGGTACAGCACGGGGTAAGATACAGAGTAAAGCTCCCTCTACACTGTCCCCATCAAACACTCCCAGGAGAGGTACAGCACGGGGTTAGATACAGAGTAAAGCTCCCTCTACACTGTCCCCATCAAACACTCCCAGGACAGGTGCAGCACGGGGTTAGATACAGAGTAAAGCTTCCTCTACACTGTCCCCATCAAACACTCCCAGGACAGGTGCAGCACGGGGTTAGATACAGAGTAAAGCTTCCTTGACACTGTCCCCATCAAACACTCCCAGGACAGGTACAGCACGGGGTTAGATACAGAGTAAAGCTCCCTCTACACTGTCCCCATCAAACACTCCCAGGTCAGGTACAGCATAGGGTTAGATACAGAGTAGACCTCCCTCTACACTGTCCCCATCAAACACTCCCAGGACAGGTACAGCACGGGGTTAGATACAGAGTAAATCTCCCTCTGCACTGTCCCCATCAAACACTCCCAGGACAGGTACAGCACGGGGTTAGATACAGAGTAAAGCTCCCTCTACACTCTCCCAATCAAACACTAACAGGACAGGTACAGCACGGGGTTAGATACAGAGTAAAACTCCCTCTACACTGTCCCCATCAAACACTCCCAGGACAGGTACAGCACGGGGATAGATACAGAGTAAAGCTCCCTCTACACTGTCCCCATCAAACACTCCCAGGACAGGTACAGCACGGGATTAGATACAGAGTAAAGCTCCCTCTACACTGTCCCAATCAAACACTAACAGGACAGGTACAGCACGGGGTTAGATACAGAGTAAAACTCCCTCTACACTGTCCCCATCAAACACTCCCAGGACAGGTACAGCACGGGGTTAGATACAGAGTAAAACTCCCTCTACACTGTCCCCATCAAACACTCCCAGGACAGGTACAGCACGGGGTTAGATACAGAGTAAAGCTCCCACTACACTGTCCCAATCAAACACTCCCAGGACAGGTACAGCACGGGGTTAGATACAGAGTAAAACTCCCTCTACACTGTCCCCATCAAACACTCCCAGGACAGGTAGAGCACGGGGTTAGATACAGAGTAAATCACCTTCGACACTGTCCCCATCAAACACTCCCAGGACAGGTTCAACACGGGGTTAGATACAGAGTATAGCTCCCTCTACACTGTCCCCATCAAACACTCCCAGGACAGGGACAGCACGGGATTAGATACAGAGTAAAGCTCCCTCTACACTGTCCCCATCAAGCACTCCCAGCATAGGTACAGCACGGGGTTAGATACAGAGTAAAGCTCGCTCTACAGTGTCCCCATCAAACACTCCCAGGACAGGTACAGCACGGGGTTAGATACAGAGTAAAGCTCCCTCTAGACTGTCCCCATCAAACACTCCCATGACAGGTACAGCACGGCGTTAGATACAGAGTAAAGCTCCCTCTACATTGTCCCCATCAAACACTCCCAGGACAGGTACAGCACGGGGTTAGATACAGAGTAAAGTTCCCTCTACACTGTCCCCATCAAACACTCCCAGGACAGGTACAGCACGGGGTTAGATACAGAGTAAAGCTCACTCTACACTGTCCCCATCATACACTCCCAGGACAGGTGCAACATGGGGTTAGATACAGAGTAAATCTCCCCCTACACTGTCGCCATCAAACACTCCCAGGGCCGGTACAGCACGGGGTTAGATACAGAGTAAATCTCCCTCTACACTGTCGCCATCAAACACTCCCAGGACAGGTACAGCACGGGGTTAGATACCGAGGAAAGCTCCCTCTACACTGTCCCCATCAAACACTCCCAGGACAGGTACAGCACGGGGTTAGATACAGAGTAAAGCTCCCTCTACACTGTCCCAATCAAACACTCCCAGGACAGGTACAGCACGGGGTTAGATTCAGAGTAAAGCTCCTTCTACACTGTCTCCATCAAACACTCCCATGACAGGTACAGCACAGGGTTAGATAGAGAGAAAAGCTCCCTCTACACTGTCCCCATCAAACACTCCCAGGACAGGTACAGTACGGGGTTAGATACAGAGTAAAGCTCCCTCTACACTGTCCCCATCAAACACTCCCAGGACAGGTACAGTACGGGGTTAGATACAGAGTAAAGCTCCCTCTACACTGTCCCCATCAAACACTCCCAGGACAGGTACAGCACGGGGTTAGATACAGAGTAAAGCTCCCTCTACACTGTCCCCATCAAACACTCCCAGGACAGGTACAGTACGGGGTTAGATACAGAGTAAAGCTCCCTCTACACTGTCCCCATCAAACACTCCCAGGACAGGTGCAGCACGGGGTTAGATACAGAGTAAAGCTTCCTCTACACTGTCCCCATCAAACACTCCCAGGACAGGTGCAGCACGGGGTTAGATACAGAGTAAAGCTTCCTTGACACTGTCCCCATCAAACACTCCCAGGACAGGTACAGCACGGGGTTAGATACAGAGTAAAGCTCCCTCTACACTGTCCCCATCAAACACTCCCAGGTCAGGTACAGCATAGGGTTAGATACAGAGTAGACCTCCCTCTACACTGTCCCCATCAAACACTCCCAGGACAGGTACAGCACGGGGTTAGATACAGAGTATATCTCCCTCTACACTGTCCCCATCAAACACTCCCAGGACAGGTACAGCACGGGGTTAGATACAGAGTAAAGCTCCCTCTACACTGTCCCCATCAAACACTAACAGGACAGGTACAGCACGGGGTTAGATACAGAGTAAAGCTCCCGCTACACTGTCCCCATCAAACACTCCCAGGACAGGCACAGCACGGGGTTAGATACAGAGTAAAGTTACTTCTACACTGTCCCCATCAAACACTCCCAGGACAGGTACAGCACGGGGTTAGATACAGAGTAAAGCTCCCTCTACACTGTCCCCATCAAACACTCCCAGGACAGGTACAGCACGGGGTTAGATACAGAGTAAAGCTCGCTCTACACTGCCCCATCAAACACTCCCAGGACAGGTACAGCACGGGGTAAGATACAGAGTAAAGCTCCCTCTACACTGTCCCCATCAAACACTCCCAGGAGAGGTACAGCACGGGGTTAGATACAGAGTAAAGCTCCCTCTACACTGTCCCCATCAAACACTCCCTGGACAGGTACAGCACGGGGTTAGATACAGAGTAACGTTCCCTCTACACAGTCCCCATCAAACATTTCCAGGCCAGGTACAACATGGGGTTATATACAGAGTAAATCTCCCTCTACACTGTCGCCATCAAACACTCCCAGGGCAGGTACAGCACGGGGTTAGATACAGAGTAAAGCTCCCTCTACACTGTCCCCATCAAACACTCCCAGGACAGGTACAGCACGGGGTTAGATACAGAGTAAAGCTCCCCCTACATTGTCCCCATCAAACACTCCAAGGACAGGTACAGCACGGGGTTAGATACAGAGTAAAGCTCGCTCTACACTGCCCCATCAAACACTCCCAGGACAGGTACCGCACGGGGTAAGATACAGAGTAAAGCTCCCTCTACACTGTCCCCATCAAACACTCCCAGGAGAGGTACAGCACGGGGTTAGATACAGAGTAAAGCTCCCTCTACACTGTCCCCATCAAACACTCCCAGGACAGGTGCAGCACGGGGTTAGATACAGAGTAAAGCTTCCTCTACACTGTCCCCATCAAACACTCCCAGGACAGGTGCAGCACGGGGTTAGATACAGAGTAAAGCTTCCTTGACACTGTCCCCATCAAACACTCCCAGGACAGGTACAGCACGGGGTTAGATACAGAGTAAAGCTCCCTCTACACTGTCCCCATCAAACACTCCCAGGTCAGGTACAGCATAGGGTTAGATACAGAGTAGACCTCCCTCTACACTGTCCCCATCAAACACTCCCAGGACAGGTACAGCACGGGGTTAGATACAGAGTAAATCTCCCTCTACACTGTCCCCATCAAACACTCCCAGGACAGGTACAGCACGGGGTTAGATACAGAGTAAAGCTCCCTCTACACTGTCCCCATCAAACACTCCCAGGACAGGTACAGCACGGGGATAGATACAGAGTAAAGCTCCCTCTACACTGTCCCCATCAAACACTCCCAGGACAGGTACAGCACGGGGTTAGATACAGAGTAAAGCTCCCTCTACACTGTCGCAATCAAACACTAACAGGACAGGTACAGCACGGGGTTAGATACAGAGTAAAACTCCCTCTACACTGTCCCCATCAAACACTCCCAGGACAGGTACAGCACGGGGTTAGATACAGAGTAAAGCTCCCTCTACACTGTCCCCATCAAACACTCCCAGGACAGGTACAGCACGGGGTTAGATACAGAGTAAAGCTCCCACTACACTGTCCCAATCAAACACTCCCAGGACAGGTACAGCACGGGGTTAGATACAGAGTAAAGCTCCCTCTACACTGTCCCCATCAAACACTCCCAGGACAGGTAGAGCACGGGGTTAGATACAGAGTAAATCACCTTCGACACTGTCCCCATCAAACACTCCCAGGACAGGTTCAACACGGGGTTAGATACAGAGTATAGCTCCCTCTACACTGTCCCCATCAAACACTCCCAGGACAGGTACAGCACGGGATTAGATACAGAGTAAAGCTCCCTCTACACTGTCCCCATCAAGCACTCCCAGCACAGGTACAGCACGGGGTTAGATACAGAGTAAAGCTCCCTCTACACTGTCCCCATCAAACACTCCCAGGACAGGTACAGCACGGGATTAGATACAGAGTAAAGCTCCCTCTACACTGTCCCCATCAAGCACTCCCAGCACAGGTACAGCACGGGGTTAGATACAGAGTAAAGCTCCCTCTACACTGTCCCCATCAAACACTCCCAGGACAGGTACAGCACGGGGTTAGATACAGAGTAAAGCTCCCTCTACACTGTCCCCATGAAACACTCCCAGGAAAGGTACAGCACGGGGTTAGATACAGAGTAAAGCTCACTCTACACTGTCCCCATCAAACACTCCCAGGACAGGTACAGCACGGGGTAAGATACAGAGTAAAGCTCCCGCTACACTGTCCCCATCAAACACTCCCAGGACAGGCACAGCACGGGGTTAGATACAGAGTAAAGTTACTTCTACACTGTCCCCATCAAACACTCCCAGGACAGGTACAGCACGGGGTTAGATACAGAGTAAAGCTCCCTCTACACTGTCCCCATCAAACACTCCCAGGACAGGTACAGCACGGGGTTAGATACAGAGTAAAGCTCGCTCTACACTGCCCCATCAAACACTCCCAGGACAGGTACAGCACGGGGTAAGATACAGAGTAAAGCTCCCTCTACACTGTCCCCATCAAACACTCCCAGGAGAGGTACAGCACGGGGTTAGATACAGAGTAAAGCTCCCTCTACACTGTCCCCATCAAACACTCCCTGGACAGGTACAGCACGGGGTTAGATACAGAGTAACGTTCCCTCTACACAGTCCCCATCAAACATTTCCAGGACAGGTACAGCACGGCGTTAGATACAGAGTAAAGCTCCCCCTACACTGTCGCCATCAAACACTCCCAGGGCAGGTACAGCACGGGGTTAGATACAGAGTAAAGCTCCCTCTACACTGTCCCCATGAAACACTCCCAGGACAGGTACAGCACGGGGTTAGATACAGAGTAAAGCTCCCTCTACACTGTCCCCATCAAACACTCCCAGGACAGGTACAGCAAGGGGTTCGATATAGAGTAAAGCTCCCTCTACACTGTCCCCATCAAACACTCCCAGGACAGGTACAGCACGGGGTTAGATACAGAGTAAACCTCCCTCTACCCCGCCCCCATCAAGCACACCCAGGACAGGTACAGCACGGGGTTAGATAAAGAGTAAAGCTTCCTCTGCACTGTCCCCATCGAACACTCCAAGGATAGGTACAGCACGGGGTTAGATACAGAGTAAAGCTCCCTCTACACTGTCCCCAATATACACTCCCAGGACAGGTACAGCACGGGGTTAGATACAGAGTAAAGCTCCCTCGACACTGACCCAATCAAACACTCCCAGGACAGGTACAGCATGGGGTTAGATACAGAGTAAAGCTCCCTCTACACTGTCCCCATTAAACACTACTAGGACAGGTACAGCTCGGGGTTAGATACAGAGTAAAGCTGCCTCGACACTGTCCCCATCAAACACTCCCAGGACAGGGACAGCACGGGGTTAGATACAGAGTATTGCTCCCTCTACGCTGTCCTGATCCAACACTCCCAGGACAGGTATAGCACGGGATTAGATACAAAGTAAAGCTCCCTCTACACTGTCCCCATCAAACACTCCCAGGACAGGTACAACATGGGGTTAGATCCAGAGTAAAGCTCCCTCTACACTGTCCCCATCAAACAATCCCAGGACAGGTACAGCTCGGGGTTAGATACAGAGTAAAGCTCCCTCTACACTGTCCCCATCAAACACTGCCAGGACAGGTACAGCACGGGGTGAGATACAGAGTAAAGCTGCCTCTACACTGTCCCCATCAAACACTCCCAGGACAGGTACAGCACGGGGTTAGATACAGAGTAAAGCTCCCCCTACACTGTCCACATCAAACACTCCCAGGACAGGGACAGCACGGGGTTAGATACAGAGTAAAGCTCCCACTACACCGTCCCTATCAAACACTCCCAGGACAGGTACAGTACGGGGTTAGATACAGAGTAAAGCTCCTTCTACACTGTCGCCACCAAACACTCCCAGGGCAGGTACAGCACGGGGTTTGATACAGAGTAAAGCTCCCCCTACACTGTCCCCATCAAACACTCCCAGGACAGGTACAGCACGGGGTTAGATACAGAGTATAGCTCCCCCTACACTGTCCCCATCAAACACTCCCAGGACAGGTACAGCATGGGGTTAGATACAGAGTAAAGCTCCCTCTACACTGTCCCCATCAAACACTCCCAGGACAGGTACAGCACGTGGTTAGATACAGAGTAAAGCTCGCTCTACACTGTCCCCAGCAAACACTCCCAGGACAGGTACAGCACGGGGTTAAATACAGAGTAAAGCTCCCTCTACACTGTCCCCATCAAACACTCCCAGGACAGGTACAGCACGGGGTTAGATACAGAATAAAGCTCCCTCTACACTGTCCCCATCAAACACTCCCAGGACAGGTACAGTACGGGGTTAGATACAGAGTAAAGCTCCCTCTACACTGTCCCCATCAAACACTCCCAGGACAGGTACAGCACGGGGTTAGATACAGAATAAAGCTCCCTCTACACTGTCCCCATCAAACACTCCCAGGACAGGTACAGTACGGGGTTAGATACAGAGTAAAGCTCCCTCTACACTGTCCCCATCAAACACTCCCAGGACAGGTACAGCACGGGGTTAGATACAGAGTAAAGCTCCTTCTACACTGTCGCCATCAAACACTCCCAGGGCAGGTACAGCACGGGGTTTGATACAGAGTAAAGCTCCCCCTACACTGTCCCCATCAAACACTCCCAGGACAGGTACAGCACGTGGTTAGATACAGAGTATAGCTCCCCCTACACTGTCCCCATCAAACACTCCCAGGACAGGTACAACACGGGGTTAGATACAGAGTATAGCTCCCCCTACACTGTCGCCATCAAACACTCCCAGGGCAGGTACAGCACGGGGTTAGATACAGAGTAAAGCTCCCTCTACACTGTCCCCATCAAACACTCCCAGGACAGGTACAGCACGGCGTTAGATAAAGAGT
Organism: Scyliorhinus torazame; assembly: GCF_047496885.1. Lineage (NCBI taxonomy): Eukaryota > Metazoa > Chordata > Chondrichthyes > Carcharhiniformes > Scyliorhinidae > Scyliorhinus > Scyliorhinus torazame. The sequence continues at coordinate 211,656 of NW_027307901.1, read as the reverse complement.
AAAGCTCCCTCTACACTGTCCCCATCAAACACTCCCAGGACAGGAACAGCACGGGGTTAGATACAGAGTAAAGCTCCCTCTACACTGTCCCCATGAAACACTCCCAGGACAGGTACAGCACGGGGTTAGATACAGAGTAAAGCTCCCTCTACACTGTCCCCATCAAACACTCCCAGGACAGGTACAGCAAGGGGTTCGATATAGAGTAAATCTCCCTCTACACTGTCCCCATCAAACACTCCCAGGACAGGTACAGCACGGGGTTAGATACAGAGTAAACCTCCCTCTACCCCGCCCCCATCAAGCACACCCAGGACAGGCACAGCACGGGGTTAGATAAAGAGTAAAGCTCCCTCTGCACTGTCCCCATCGAACACTCCAAGGACAGGTACAGCACGGGGTTAGATACAGAGTAAAGCTCCCTCTGCACTGTCCCCATCAAACACTCCCAAGACAGGTACAGCACGGGGTTAGATACAGAGTAAAGCTCCCTCTACACTGACCCAATCAAACACTCCCAGGACAGGTACAGCATGGGGTTAGATACAGAGTAAAGCTCCCTCTACACTGTCCCCATTAAACACTACTAGGACAGGTACAGCTCGGGGTTAGATACAGAGTAAAGCTCCCTCTACACTGTCCCCATCAAACAATCCCAGGACAGGTACAGCACGGGGTGAGATACAGAGTAAAGCTCCCTCTACACTGTCCCCATCAAACACTCCCAGGACAGGTACAGCACGGGGTGAGATACAGAGTAAAGCTGCCTCGACACTGTCCCCATCAAACACTCCCAGGACAGGTACAGCACGGGGTCAGATACACACTATAGCTCCCCCTACACTGTCCCCATCAAACACTCCCAGGACAGGGACAGCACGGGGTTAGATACAGAGTAAAGCTCCCACTACAAAGTCCCCATCAAACACTCCCAGGCCAGGTACAGCACGGGGTTAGATACAGAGTATTGCTCCCTCTACGCTGTCCTGATCCAACACTCCCAGGACAGGTACAGCACGGGATTAGATACAGAGTAAAGCTCCCTCTACACTGTCCCCATCAAACACTCCCAGGACAGGTACAACATGGGGTTAGATCCAGAGTAAAGCTCCCTCCACACTGTCCCCATCAAACAATCCCAGGACAGGTACAGCTCGGGGTTAGATACAGAGTAAAGCTCCCTCTACACTGTCCCCATCAAACACTGCCAGGACAGGTACAGCACGGGGTGAGATACAGAGTAAATCTCCCTCTACACTGTCCCCATCAAACACTCCCAGGACAGGTACAGCACGGGGTTAGATACAGAGTAAACCTCCCTCTACCCCGCCCCCATCAAGCACACCCAGGACAGGTACAGCACGGGGTTAGATAAAGAGTAAAGCTCCCTCTGCACTGTCCCCAACAAACACTCCCAGGACAGGTACAGCACGGGGTTAGATACAGAGTAAAGCTCCCTCTACACTGACCCAATCAAACACTCCCAGGACAGGTACAGCATGGGGTTAGATACAGAGTAAAGCTCCCTCTACACTGTCCCCATTAAACACTACTAGGACAGGTACAGCTCGGGGTTAGATACAGAGTAAAGCTCCCTCTACACTGTCCCCATCAAACAATCCCAGGACAGGTACAGCTCGGGGTTAGATACAGAGTAAAGCTCCCTCTACACTGTCCCCATCAAACAATCCCAGGACAGGTACAGCTCTTGGTTAGACACAGAGTAAAGCTCCCGCTACACTGTCCCCATCAAACACTCCCAGGACAGGTACAGCACGGGGTGAGATACAGAGTAAAGCTGCCTCGACACTGTCCCCATCAAACACTCCCAGGACAGGTACAGCACGGGGTCAGATACACACTATAGCTCCCCCTACACTGTCCCCATCAAACACTCCCAGGACAGGGACAGCACGGGGTTAGATACAGAGTAAAGCTCCCACTACAAAGTCCCCATCAAACACTCCCAGGCCAGGTACAGCACGGGGTTAGATACAGAGTATTGCTCCCTCTACGCTGTCCTGATCCAACACTCCCAGGACAGGTACAGCACGGGATTAGACACAGAGTAAAGCTCCCTCTACACTGTCCCCATCAAACAATCCCAGGACAGGTACAGCTCGGGGTTAGATACAGAGTAAAGCTCCCTCTACACTGTCCCCATCAAACACTGCCAGGACAGGTACAGCACGGGGTGAGATACAGAGTAAAGCTCCCCCTACACTGTCCCCATCAAACACTCCCAGGACAGGGACAGCACGGGGTTAGATACAGAGTAAAGCTCCCACTACACCGTCCCTATCAAACACTCCCAGGACAGGTACAGTACGGGGTTAGATACAGAGTAAAGCTCCTTCTACACTGTCGCCACCAAACACTCCCAGGGCAGGTACAGCACGGGGTTTGATACAGAGTAAAGCTCCCCCTACACTGTCCCCATCAAACACTCCCAGGACAGGTACAGCACGGGGTTAGATACAGAGTATAGCTCCCCCTACACTGTCCCCATCAAACACTCCCAGGACAGGTACAGCACGGGGTTAGATACAGAGTAAACCTCCCTCTACCCCGCCCCCATCAAGCACACCCAGGACAGGTACAGCACGGGGTTAGATAAAGAGTAAAGCTCCCTCTGCACTGTCCCCATCGAACACTCCAAGGACAGGTACAGCACGGGGTGAGATACAGAGTAAAGCTCCCTCTACACTGTCCCCAATATACACTCCCAGGACAGGTACAGCATGGGGTTAGATACAGAGTAAAGCTCCCTCTACACTGACCCAATCAAACACTCCCAGGACAGGTACAGCATGGGGTTAGATACAGAGTAAAGCTCCCTCTACACTGTCCCCATTAAACACTCCTAGGACAGGTACAGCTCGGGGTTAGATACAGAGTAAAGCTCCCTCTACACTGTCCCCATCAATCAATCCCAGGACAGGTACAGCTCGGGGTTAGATACAGAGTAAAGCTCCCTCTACACTGTCCCCATCAAACAATCCCAGGACAGGTACAGCTCTTGGTTAGACACAGAGTAAAGCTCCCGCTACACTGTCCCCATCAAACACTCCCAGGACAGGTACAGCACGGGGTGAGATACAGAGTAAAGCTGCCTCGACACTGTCCCCATCAAACACTCCCAGGACAGGTACAGCACGGGGTCAGATACACACTATAGCTCCCCCTACACTGTCCCCATCAAACACTCCCAGGACAGGGACAGCACGGGGTTAGATACAGAGTAAAGCTCCCACTACAAAGTCCCCATCAAACACTCCCAGGCCAGGTACAGCACGGGGTTAGATACAGAGTATTGCTCCCTCTACGCTGTCCTGATCCAACACTCCCAGGACAGGTACAGCACGGGATTAGATACAGAGTAAAGCTCCCTCTACACTGTCCCCATCAAACAATCCCAGGACAGGTACAACATGGGGTTAGATCCAGAGTAAAGCTCCCTCCACACTGTCCCCATCAAACAATCCCAGGACAGGTACAGCTCGGGGTTAGATACAGAGTAAAGCTCCCTCTACACTGTCCCCATCAAACACTGCCAGGACAGGTACAGCACGGGGTGAGATACAGAGTAAAGCTCCCCCTACACTGTCCCCATCAAACACTCCCAGGACAGGGACAGCACGGGGTTAGATACAGAGTAAACATTCCACTACACCGTCCCTATCAAACACTCCCAGGACAGATACAGTACGGGGTTAGATACAGAGTAAAGCTCCCTCTACACTGTCCCCATCAAACACTCCCAGGACAGGTACAGCACGGGGTTAGATGCAGAGTAAAGCTCCCTCTACACTGTCCCCATCAAACACTCCCAGGACAGGTACAGCACGGGGTTAGATACAGAGTAAAGCTCCTTCTACACTGTCGCCACCAAACACTCCCAGGGCAGGTACAGCACGGGGTTTGATACAGAGTAAAGCTCCCCCTACACTGTCCCCATCAAACACTCCCAGGACAGGTACAGCAAGTGGTTAGATACAGAGTATAGCTCCCCCTACACTGTCCCCATCAAACACTCCCAGGACAGGTACAGCATGGGGTTAGATACAGAGTAAAGCTCCCTCTACACTGTCCCCATCAAACACTCCCAGGACAGGTACAGCACGTGGTTAGATACAGAGTAAAGCTCGCTCTACACTTTCCCCAGCAAACACTCCCAGGACAGGTACAGCACGGGGTTAAATACAGAGTAAAGCTCCCTCTACACTGTCCCCATCAAACACTCCCAGGACAGGTACAGCACGGGGTTAGATACAGAGTAAAGCTCCCTCTACACTGTCCCCATCAAACACTCCCAGGACAGGTACAGTACGGGGTTAGATACAGAGTAAAGCTCCCTCTACACTGTCCCCATCAAACAGTCCCAGAACAGGTACAACACGGGGTTAGATACAGCGTAAAGCTCCCTCTACACTGTCCCCATCAAACACTCCCAGGACAGGTACAGCACGGGATTAGATACAGAGTAAATCTCCCTCTACACTGTCGCCATCAAACACTCCCAGGGCAGGTACAGCACGGGGTTAGATACAGAGTAAAGCTCCCTCTACACTGTCCCCATCAAACACTCCCGGGACAGGTACAGCACGGGATTAGATACAGAGTAAATCTCCCTCTACACTGTCGCCATCAAACACTCCCAGGGCAGGTACAGCACGGGGTTAGATACAGAGTAAAGCTCCCTCTACACTGTCCCCATCAAACACTCCCAGGACAGGTACAGCACGGGGTTAGATACAGAGTAAAGCTCCCTCTACACTGTCCCCATCAAACACTCCCAGGACAGGTACAGCACGGCGTTAGATAAAGAGTAAAGCTCCCTCTACACTGTCCCCATGAAACACTCCCAGGACAGGTACAGCACGGGGTTAGATACAGAGTAAAGCTCCCTCTACACTGTCCCCATCAAACACTCCCAGGACAGGTACAGCACGGGGTTCGATATAGAGTAAAGCTCCCTCTACACTGTCCCCATCAAACACTCCCAGGACAGGTACAGCACGGGGTTAGATACAGAGTAAACCTCCCTCTACCCCACCCCCATCAAGCACACCCAGGACAGGTACAGCACGGGGTTAGATAAAGAGTAAAGCTCACTCTGCACTGTCCCCATCGAACACTCCAAGGACAGGTACAGCACGGGGTGAGATACAGAGTAAAGCTGCCTCTACACTGTCCCCATCAAACACTCCTAGGACAGGTACAGCTCTGGGTTAGATACAGAGTAAAGCTCCCTCTACACTGTCCCCATCAAACAATCCCAGGACAGGTATAGCTCGGGGTTAGATACAGAGTAAAGCTCCCTCTACACTGTCCCCATCAAACACTCCCAGGACAGGTACAGCACGGGGTTTGATACAGAGTAAAGCTCCCCCTACACTGTCCCCATCAAACACTCCCAGGACAGGGACAGCACGGGGTTAGATACACACTATAGCTCCCCCTACACTGTCCCCATCAAACACTCCCAGGACAGGGACAGCACGGGGTTAGATACAGAGTAAAGCTCCCACTACAAAGTCCCCATCAAACACTCCCAGGCCAGGTACAGCACGGGGTTAGATACAGAGTATAGCTCCCTCTACGCTGTCCTGATCAAACACTCCCAGGACAGGTACAGCACGGGATTAGATACAGAGTAAAGCTCCCTCTACACTGTCCCCATCAAACACTCCCAGGACAGGTACAACATGGGGTTAGATCCAGAGCAAAGCTCTCTCTACACTGTCCCCATCAAACACTCCCAGGACAGGTACAGCACGGTGTTAGATACAGAGTAAAGCTCCCTCTACACTGTCCCCATCAAACACTCCCAGGACAGGTACAGCACGGAGTTAGATACAGACTAAAGCTCCCTCTACACTGTCCCCATCAAACACTCCCAGGACAGGTACAGCACGGGGTTAGATACAGAGTAAAGCTCCCTCTACACTTTCCCCATCAAACACTCCCAGGACAGGTACAGCACGGGGTTAGATACAGAGTAAAGCTCCCTCTACATTGTCCCCATCAAACACTCCCAGGACAGGTACAGCACGGGGTTAGATACAGAGTAAAGCTCCCTCTACACTGTCCCCATCAAACACTCCCAGGACAGGTACAGCACGGCGTTAGATAAAGAGTAAAGCTCCCTCTACACTGTCCCCATGAAACACTCCCAGGACAGGTACAGCACGGGGTTAGATACAGAGTAAAGCTCCCTCTACACTGTCCCCATCAAACACTCCCAGGACAGGTACAGCACGGGGTTCGATATAGAGTAAAGCTCCCTCTACACTGTCCCCATCAAACACTCCCAGGACAGGTACAGCACGGGGTTAGATACAGAGTAAACCTCCCTCTACCCCACCCCCATCAAGCACACCCAGGACAGGTACAGCACGGGGTTAGATAAAGAGTAAAGCTCACTCTGCACTGTCCCCATCGAACACTCCAAGGACAGGTACAGCACGGGGTGAGATACAGAGTAAAGCTGCCTCTACACTGTCCCCATTAAACACTCCTAGGACAGGTACAGCTCTGGGTTAGATACAGAGTAAAGCTCCCTCTACACTGTCCCCATCAAACAATCCCAGGACAGGTACAGCTCGGGGTTAGATACAGAGTAAAGCTCCCTCTACACTGTCCCCATCAAACACTCCCAGGACAGGTACAGCACGGGGTGAAATACAGAGTAAAGCTCCCTCTACAGTGTCCCCATCAAACACTCCCAGGACAGGTACAGCACGGGGTTAGATACACACTATAGCTCCCCTACACTGTCCCCATCAAACACTCCCAGGACAGGGACAGCACGGGGTTAGATACAGAGTAAAGCTCCCACTACAAAGTCCCCATCAAACACTCCCAGGCCAGGTACAGCACGGGGTTAGATACAGAGTAAAGCTCCCTCTACACTGTCCCCATCAAACAATCCCAGGACAGGGACAGCCCGGGGTTAGATACAGAGTAAAGCTCCCACTACAAAGTCCCCATCAAACACTCCCAGGCCAGGTACAGCACGGGGTTAGATACAGAGTATAGCTCCCTCTACACTGTCCCCATCAAACACTCCCAGGACAGGTACAGCACGGGATTAGATACAGAGTAAAGCTCCCTCTACACTGTCCCCATCAAACACTCCCAGGACAGGTACAACATGGGGTTAGATCCAGAGCAAAGCTCTCTCTACACTGTCCCCATCAAACACTCCCAGGACAGGTACAGCACGGTGTTAGATACAGAGTAAAGCTCCCTCTACACTGTCCCCATCAAACACTCCCAGGACAGGTACAGCACGGGGTTAGATACAGAGTAAAGCTCCCACTACACTTTCCCCATCAAACACTCCCAGGACAGGTACAGCACGGGGTTAGATACAGAGTAAAGCTCCCTCTACACTGTCCCCATCAAACACTCCCAGGACAGGTACAGCACGGGGTTAGATACAGAGTAAAGCTCCCTCTACACTGTCCCCATCAAACACTCCCATGACAGGTACAGCACGGGGTTAGATACAGAGTAAAGCACCCTCTACACTGTCCCCATCAAACACTCCCAGGACAGGTACAGTACGGGGTTAGATACAGAGTAAAGCTCCCTCTACACTGTCCCCATCAAACACTCCCAGGACAGGTACAGCACGGGATTAGATACAGAGTAAATCTCCCTCTACACTGTCGCCATCAAACACTCCCAGGGCAGGTACAGCACGGGGTTAGATACAGAGTAAAGCTCCCTCTACACTGTCCCCATCAAACACTCCCAGGACAGGTACAGCACGGGGTTAGATACAGAGTAAAGCTCCCTCTACACTGTCCCCATCAAACACTCCCAGGACAGGTACAGCACGGGGTTAGATACAGAGTAAAGCTCCCTCTACACTGTCCCCATCAAACACTCCCAGGACAGGTACAGCACGGCGTTAGATAAAGAGTAAAGCTCCCTCTACACTGTCCCCATGAAATACTCCCAGGACAGGTACAGCACGGGGTTAGATACAGAGTAAAGCTCCCTCTACACTGTCCCCATCAAACACTCCCAGGACAGGTACAGCACGGGGTTCGATATAGAGTAAAGCTCCCTCTACACTGTCCCCATCAAACACTCCCAGGACAGGTAAAGCACGGGGTTAGATACAGAGTAAACCTCCCTCTACCCCACCCCCATCAAGCACACCCAGGACAGGTACAGCACGGGGTTAGATAAAGAGTAAAGCTCACTCTGCACTGTCCCCATCGAACACTCCAAGGACAGGTACAGCACGGGGTGAGATACAGAGTAAAGCTGCCTCTACACTGTCCCCATTAAACACTCCTAGGACAGGTACAGCTCTGGGTTAGATACAGAGTAAAGCTCCCTCTACACTGTCCCCATCAAACAATCCCAGGACAGGTACAGCTCGGGGTTAGATACAGAGTAAAGCTCCCTCTACACTGTCCCCATCAAACACTCCCAGGACAGGTACAGCACGGGGTGAAATACAGAGTAAAGCTCCCTCTACAGTGTCCCCATCAAACACTCCCAGGACAGGTACAGCACGGGGTTAGATACACACTATAGCTCCCCCTACACTGTCCCCATCAAACACTCCCAGGACAGGGACAGCACGGGGTTAGATACACACTATAGCTCCCCCTACACTGTCCCCATCAAACACTCCCAGGACAGGGACAGCACGGGGTTAGATACAGAGTAAAGCTCCCACTACAAAGTCCCCATCAAACACTCCCAGGCCAGGTACAGCACGGGGTTAGATACAGAGTATAGCTCCCTCTACGCTGTCCTGATCAAACACTCCCGGGACAGGTACAGCACGGGATTAGATACAGAGTAAAGCTCCCTCTACACTGTCCCCATCAAACACTCCCAGGACAGGTACAACATGGGGTTAGATCCAGAGCAAAGCTCTCTCTACACTGTCCCCATCAAACACTCCCAGGACAGGTACAGCACGGTGTTAGATACAGAGTAAAGCTCCCTCTACACTGTCCCCATCAAACACTCCCAGGACAGGTACAGCACGGGGTTAGATACAGACTAAAGCTCCCACTACACTTTCCCCATCAAACACTCCCAGGACATGTACAGCACGGGGTTAGATACAGAGTAAAGCTCCCTCTACACTGTCCCCATCAAACACTCCCAGGACAGGTACAGCACGGGGTTAGATACAGAGTAAAGCTCCCTCTACACTGTCCCCATCAAACACTCCCAGGACAGGTACAGCACGGCGTTAGATAAAGAGTAAAGCTCCCTCTACACTGTCCCCATGAAAAACTCCCAGGACAGGTACAGCACGGGGTTAGATACAGAGTAAAGCTCCCTCTACACTGTCCCCATCAAACACTCCCAGGACAGGTACAGCACGGGGTTCGATATAGAGTAAAGCTCCCTCTACACTGTCCCCATCAAACACTCCCAGGACAGGTACAGCACGGGGTTAGATACAGAGTAAACCTCCCTCTACCCCACCCCCATCAAGCACACCCAGGACAGGTACAGCACGGGGTTAGATAAAGAGTAAAGCTCACTCTGCACTGTCCCCATCGAACACTCCAAGGACAGGTACAGCACGGGGTGAGATACAGAGTAAAGCTGCCTCTACACTGTCCCCATTAAACACTCCTAGGACAGGTACAGCTCTGGGTTAGATACAGAGTAAAGCTCCCTCTACACTGTCCCCATCAAACAATCCCAGGACAGGTACAGCTCGGGGTTAGATACAGAGTAAAGCTCCCTCTACACTGTCCCCATCAAACACTCCCAGGACAGGTACAGCACGGGGTGAAATACAGAGTAAAGCTCCCTCTACAGTGTCCCCATCAAACACTCCCAGGACAGGTACAGCACGGGGTTAGATACACACTATAGCTCCCCCTACACTGTCCCCATCAAACACTCCCAGGACAGGGACAGCACGGGGTTAGATACACACTATAGCTCCCCCTACACTGTCCCCATCAAACACTCCCAGGACAGGGACAGCACGGGGTTAGATACAGAGTTAAGCTCCCACTACAAAGTCCCCATCAAACACTCCCAGGCCAGGTACAGCACGGGGTTAGATACAGAGTATAGCTCCCTCTACGCTGTCCTGATCAAACACTCCCAGGACAGGTACAGCACGGGATTAGATACAGAGTAAAGCTCCCTCTACACTGTCCCCATCAAACACTCCCAGGCCAGGTACAACATGGGGTTAGATCCAGAGCAAAGCTCTCTCTACACTGTCCCCATCAAACACTCCCAGGACAGGTACAGCACGGTGTTAGATACAGAGTAAAGCTCCCTCTACACTGTCCCCATCAAACACTCCCAGGACAGGTACAGCACGGGGTTAGATACAGAGTAAAGCTCCCACTACACTTTCCCCATCAAACACTCCCAGGACAGGTACAGCACGGGGTTAGATACAGAGTAAAGCTCCCTCTACACTGTCCCCATCAAACACTCCCAGGACAGGTACAGCACGGGGTTAGATACAGAGTAAAGCTCCCTCTACACTGTCCCCATCAAACACTCCCAGGACAGGTACCGCACGGGGTTAGATACAGAGTAAAGCTCCCTCGGCACTGTCCCCATCAAACACTCCCATGACAGGTACAGCACGGGGTTAGATACAGAGTAAAGCACCCTCTACACTGTCCCCATCAAACACTCACAGGACAGGTACAGCACGGGGTTAGATACAGAGTAAAGCTCCCTCTAAACTGTCCCCATCAAACACTCCCAGGACAGGTACACCACGGCGTTAGATACAGAGTAAAGCTCCCTCTACGCTGTCCCCATGAAACACTCCCAGGACAGGTACAGCACGGGGTTAGATACAGAGTAAAGCTCCCTCTACACTGTCCCCATCAAACTCTCCCAGGACAGGTACAGCCCGGGGTTAGATACAGAGTAAAGCTCCCTCTACACTGTCCCCATCAAACACTCCCAGGACAGGTACAGCACGGGGTTAGACACAGAGTTAAGCTCACTCTACCCTGTCCCCATCAAACACTCCCAGGACAGGTACAGCACGGGGTTAGATACAGAGTAAAGTTCCCTCTACACTGTCCCCATCAAACACTCCAAGGACAGGTACAGCACGGGGTTAGATACAGAGTAAAGCTCCCACTACACTTTCCCCATCAAACACTCCCAGGACAGGTACAGCACGGGGTTAGATACAGAGTAAAGCTCCCTCTACACTGTCCCCATCAAACACTCCCAGGACAGGTACAGCACGGGGTTAGATACAGAGTAAAGCTCCCTCTACACTGTCCCCATCAAACACTCCCATGACAGGTACCGCACGGGGTTAGATACAGAGTAAAGCTCCCTCGGCACTGTCCCCATCAAACACTCCCATGACAGGTACAGCACGGGGTTAGATACAGAGTAAAGCACCGTCTACACTGTCCCCATCAAACACTCCCAGGACAGGTACAGTACGGGGTTAGATACAGAGTAAAGCTCCCTCTACACTGTCCCCATCAAACACTCCCAGGACAGGTACAGCACGGGATTAGATACAGAGTAAATCTCCCTCTACACTGTCGCCATCAAACACTCCCAGGACAGGTACAGCACGGGGTTAGACACAGAGTAAAGCTCCCTCTACACTGTCCCCATCAAACACTCCCAGGACAGGTACAGCACGGGGTTAGATACAGAGTAAAGCTCCCTCTACACTGTCCCCATCAAACACTCCCAGGACAGGTGCAGCACGGTGTTAGATACAGAGTAAAGCTCCCTCTACACTGTCCCCATCAAACACTCCCAGGACAGGTACAGCACGGCGTTAGATAAAGAGTAAAGCTCCCTCTACACTGTCCCCATGAAACACTCCCAGGACAGGTACAGCACGGGGTTAGATACAGAGTAAAGCTCCCTCTACACTGTCCCCATCAAACACTCCCAGGACAGGTACAGCACGGGGTTCGATATAGAGTAAAGCTCCCTCTACACTGTCCCCATCAAACACTCCCAGGACAGGTACAGCACGGGGTTAGATACAGAGTAAACCTCCCTCTACCCCACCCCCATCAAGCACACCCAGGACAGGTACAGCACGGGGTTAGATAAAGAGTAAAGCTCACTCTGCACTGTCCCCATCGAACACTCCAAGGACAGGTACAGCACGGGTTGAGATACAGAGTAAAGCTGCCTCTACACTGTCCCCATTAAACACTCCTAGGACAGGTACAGCTCTGGGTTAGATACAGAGTAAAGCTCCCTCTACACTGTCCCCATCAAACAATCCCAGGACAGGTACAGCTCGGGGTTAGATACAGAGTAAAGCTCCCTCTACACTGTCCCCATCAAACACTCCCAGGACAGGTACAGCACGGGGTGAAATACAGAGTAAAGCTCCCTCTACAGTGTCCCCATCAAACACTCCCAGGACAGGTACAGCACGGGGTTAGATACACACTATAGCTCCCCCTACACTGTCCCCATCAAACACTCCCAGGACAGGGACAGCACGGGGTTAGATACACACTATAGCTCCCCCTACACTGTCCCCATCAAACACTCCCAGGACAGGGACAGCACGGGGTTAGATACAGAGTAAAGCTCCCACTACAAAGTCCCCATCAAACACTCCCAGGCCAGGTACAGCACGGGGTTAGATACAGAGTATAGCTCCCTCTACGCTGTCCTGATCAAACACTCCCAGGACAGGTACAGCACGGGATTAGATACAGAGTAAAGCTCCCTCTACACTGTCCCCATCAAACACTCCCAGGACAGGTACAACATGGGGTTAGATCGAGAGCAAAGCTCTCTCTACACTGTCCCCATCAAACACTCCCAGGACAGGTACAGCACGGTGTTAGATACAGAGTAAAGCTCCCTCTACACTGTCCCCATCAAACACTCCCAGGACAGGTACAGCACGGGGTTAGATACAGAGTAAAGCTCCCTCTACACTGTCCCCATCAAACACTCCCAGGACAGGTACAGCACGGGGTTAGATACAGAGTAAAGCTCCCTCTACACTGTCCCCATCAAACACTCCCAGGACAGGTACAGCACGGCGTTAGATAAAGAGTAAAGCTCCCTCTACACTGTCCCCATGAAAAACTCCCAGGACAGGTACAGCACGGGGTTAGATACAGAGTAAAGCTCCCTCTACACTGTCCCCATCAAACACTCCCAGGACAGGTACAGCACGGGGTTCGATATAGAGTAAAGCTCCCTCTACACTGTCCCCATCAAACACTCCCAGGACAGGTACAGCACGGGGTTAGATACAGAGTAAACCTCCCTCTACCCCACCCCCATCAAGCACACCCAGGACAGGTACAGCACGGGGTTAGATAAAGAGTAAAGCTCACTCTGCACTGTCCCCATCGAACACTCCAAGGACAGGTACAGCACGGGGTGAGATACAGAGTAAAGCTGCCTCTACACTGTCCCCATTAAACACTCCTAGGACAGGTACAGCTCTGGGTTAGATACAGAGTAAAGCTCCCTCTACACTGTCCCCATCAAACAATCCCAGGACAGGTACAGCTCGGGGTTAGATACAGAGTAAAGCTCCCTCTACACTGTCCCCATCAAACACTCCCAGGACAGGTACAGCACGGGGTGAAATACAGAGTAAAGCTCCCTCTACAGTGTCCCCATCAAACACTCCCAGGACAGGTACAGCACGGGGTTAGATACACACTATAGCTCCCCCTACACTGTCCCCATCAAACACTCCCAGGACAGGTACAGCACGGGGTTAGATACAGAGTAATGCTCCCTCTACACTGTCCCCATCAAACACTCCCAGGACAGGGACAGCACGGGGTTAGATACAGAGTTAAGCTCCCACTACAAAGTCCCCATCAAACACTCCCAGGCCAGGTACAGCACGGGGTTAGATACAGAGTAAACCTCCCTCTACCCCACCCCCATCAAGCACACCCAGGACAGGTACAGCACGGGGTTAGATAAAGAGTAAAGCTCACTCTGCACTGTCCCCATCGAACACTCCAAGGACAGGTACAGCACGGGGTTCGATATAGAGTAAAGCTCCCTCTACACTGTCCCCATCAAACACTCCCAGGACAGGTACAGCACGGGGTTAGATACAGAGTAAACCTCCCTCTACCCCACCCCCATCAAGCACACCCAGGACAGGTACAGCACGGGGTTAGATAAAGAGTAAAGCTCACTCTGCACTGTCCCCATCGAACACTCCAAGGACAGGTACAGCACGGGGTGAGATACAGAGTAAAGCTGCCTCTACACTGTCCCCATTAAACACTCCTAGGACAGGTACAGCTCTGGGTTAGATACAGAGTAAAGCTCCCTCTACACTGTCCCCATCAAACAATCCCAGGACAGGTACAGCTCGGGGTTAGATACAGAGTAAAGCTCCCTCTACACTGTCCCCATCAAACACTCCCAGGACAGGTACAGCACGGGGTGAAATACAGAGTAAAGCTCCCTCTACAGTGTCCCCATCAAACACTCCCAGGACAGGTACAGCACGGGGTTAGATACACACTATAGCTCCCCCTACACTGTCCCCATCAAACACTCCCAGGACAGGGACAGCACGGGGTTAGATACACACTATAGCTCCCCCTACACTGTCCCCATCAAACACTCCCAGGACAGGGACAGCACGGGGTTAGATACAGAGTAAAGCTCCCACTACAAAGTCCCCATCAAACACTCCCAGGCCAGGTACAGCACGGGGTTAGATACAGAGTATAGCTCCCTCTACGCTGTCCTGATCAAACACTCCCAGGACAGGTACAGCACGGGATTAGATACAGAGTAAAGCTCCCTCTACACTGTCCCCATCAAACACTCCCAGGACAGGTACAACATGGGGTTAGATCGAGAGCAAAGCTCTCTCTACACTGTCCCCATCAAACACTCCCAGGACAGGTACAGCACGGTGTTAGATACAGAGTAAAGCTCCCTATACACTGTCCCCATCAAACACTCCCAGGACAGGTACAGCACGGGGTTAGATACAGAGTAAAGCTCCCTCTACACTGTCCCCATCAAACACTCCCAGGACAGGTACAGCACGGGGTTAGATACAGAGTAAAGCTCCCTCTACACTGTCCCCATCAAACACTCCCAGGACAGGTACAGCACGGGGTTAGATACAGAGTAAAGCTCCCTCTACACTGTCCCCATCAAACACTCCCAGGACAGGTACAGCACGGCGTTAGATAAAGAGTAAAGCTCCCTCTACACTGTCCCCATGAAAAACTCCCAGGACAGGTACAGCACGGGGTTAGATACAGAGTAAAGCTCCCTCTACACTGTCCCCATCAAACACTCCCAGGACAGGTACAGCACGGGGTTCGATATAGAGTAAAGCTCCCTCTACACTGTCCCCATCAAACACTCCCAGGACAGGTACAGCACGGGGTTAGATACAGAGTAAACCTCCCTCTACCCCACCCCCATCAAGCACACCCAGGACAGGTACAGCACGGGGTTAGATAAAGAGTAAAGCTCACTCTGCACTGTCCCCATCGAACACTCCAAGGACAGGTACAGCACGGGGTGAGATACAGAGTAAAGCTGCCTCTACACTGTCCCCATTAAACACTCCTAGGACAGGTACAGCTCTGGGTTAGATACAGAGTAAAGCTCCCTCTACACTGTCCCCATCAAACAATCCCAGGACAGGTACAGCTCGGGGTTAGATACAGAGTAAAGCTCCCTCTACACTGTCCCCATCAAACACTCCCAGGACAGGTACAGCACGGGGTGAAATACAGAGTAAAGCTCCCTCTACAGTGTCCCCATCAAACACTCCCAGGACAGGTACAGCACGGGGTTAGATACACACTATAGCTCCCCCTACACTGTCCCCATCAAACACTCCCAGGACAGGGACAGCACGGGGTTAGATACAGAGTTAAGCTCCCACTACAAAGTCCCCATCAAACACTCCCAGGCCAGGTACAGCACGGGGTTAGATACAGAGTAAACCTCCCTCTACCCCACCCCCATCAAGCACACCCAGGACAGGTACAGCACGGGGTTAGATAAAGAGTAAAGCTCACTCTGCACTGTCCCCATCGAACACTCCAAGGACAGGTACAGCACGGGGTGAGATACAGAGTAAAGCTGCCTCTACACTGTCCCCATTAAACACTCCTAGGACAGGTACAGCTCTGGGTTAGATACAGAGTAAAGCTCCCTCTACACTGTCCCCATCAAACAATCCCAGGACAGGTACAGCTCGGGGTTAGATACAGAGTAAAGCTCCCTCTACACTGTCCCCATCAAACACTCCCAGGACAGGTACAGCACGGGGTGAAATACAGAGTAAAGCTCCCTCTACAGTGTCCCCATCAAACACTCCCAGGACAGGTACAGCACGGGGTTAGATACACACTATAGCTCCCCTACACTGTCCCCATCAAACACTCCCAGGACAGGGACAGCACGGGGTTAGATACAGAGTAAAGCTCCCACTACAAAGTCCCCATCAAACACTCCCAGGCCAGGTACAGCACGGGGTTAGATACAGAGTAAAGCTCCCTCTACACTGTCCCCATCAAACAATCCCAGGACAGGGACAGCCCGGGGTTAGATACAGAGTAAAGCTCCCACTACAAAGTCCCCATCAAACACTCCCAGGCCAGGTACAGCACGGGGTTAGATACAGAGTATAGCTCCCTCTACACTGTCCCCATCAAACACTCCCAGGACAGGTACAGCACGGGATTAGATACAGAGTAAAGCTCCGTCTACACTGTCCCCATCAAACACTCCCAGGACAGGTACAACATGGTGTTAGATCCAGAGCAAAGCTCTCTCTACACTGTCCCCATCAAACACTCCCAGGACAGGTACAGCACGGTGTTAGATACAGAGTAAAGCTCCCTCTACACTGTCCCCATCAAACACTCCCAGGACAGGTACAGCACGGGGTTAGATACAGAGTAAAGCTCCCACTACACTTTCCCCATCAAACACTCCCAGGACAGGTACAGCACGGGGTTAGATACAGAGTAAAGCTCCCTCTACACTGTCCCCATCAAACACTCCCAGGACAGGTACAGCACGGGGTTAGATACAGAGTAAAGCTCCCTCTACACTGTCCCCATCAAACACTCCCATGACAGGTACCGCACGGGGTTAGATACAGAGTAAAGCTCCCTCGGCACTATCCCCATCAAACACTCCCAGGACAGGTACAGCACGGGGTTAGATACAGAGTAAAGCTCCCTCTACACTGTCCCCATCAAACACTCCCATGACAGGTACAGCACGGGGTTAGATACAGAGTAAAGCACCCTCTACACTGTCCCCATCAAACACTCCCAGGACAGGTACAGTACGGGGTTAGATACAGAGTAAAGCTCCCTCTACACTGTCCCCATCAAACACTCCCAGGACAGGTACAGCACGGGATTAGATACAGAGTAAATCTCCCTCTACACTGTCGCCATCAAACACTCCCAGGGCAGGTACAGCACGGGGTTAGATACAGAGTAAAGCTCCCTCTACACTGTCCCCATCAAACACTCCCAGGACAGGTGCAGCACGGTGTTAGATACAGAGTAAAGCTCCCTCTACACTGTCCCCATCAAACACTCCCAGGACAGGTACAGCACGGCGTTAGATAAAGAGTAAAGCTCCCTCTACACTGTCCCCATGAAATACTCCCAGGACAGGTACAGCACGGGGTTAGATACAGAGTAAAGCTCCCTCTACACTGTCCCCATCAAACACTCCCAGGACAGGTACAGCACGGGGTTCGATATAGAGTAAAGCTCCCTCTACACTGTCCCCATCAAACACTCCCAGGACAGGTACAGCACGGGGTTAGATACAGAGTAAACCTCCCTCTACCCCACCCCCATCAAGCACACCCAGGACAGGTACAGCACGGGGTTAGATAAAGAGTAAAGCTCACTCTGCACTGTCCCCATCGAACACTCCAAGGACAGGTACAGCACGGGGTGAGATACAGAGTAAAGCTGCCTCTACACTGTCCCCATTAAACACTCCTAGGACAGGTACAGCTCTGGGTTAGATACAGAGTAAAGCTCCCTCTACACTGTCCCCATCAAACAATCCCAGGACAGGTACAGCTCGGGGTTAGATACAGAGTAAAGCTCCCTCTACACTGTCCCCATCAAACACTCCCAGGACAGGTACAGCACGGGGTGAAATACAGAGTAAAGCTCCCTCTACAGTGTCCCCATCAAACACTCCCAGGACAGGTACAGCACGGGGTTAGATACACACTATAGCTCCCCCTACACTGTCCCCATCAAACACTCCCAGGACAGGGACAGCACGGGGTTAGATACACACTATAGCTCCCCCTACACTGTCCCCATCAAACACTCCCAGGACAGGGACAGCACGGGGTTAGATACAGAGTAAAGCTCCCACTACAAAGTCCCCATCAAACACTCCCAGGCCAGGTACAGCACGGTATTAGATACAGAGTATAGCTCCCTCTACGCTGTCCTGATCAAACACTCCCAGGACAGGTACAGCACGGGATTAGATACAGAGTAAAGCTCCCTCTACACTGTCCCCATCAAACACTCCCAGGACAGGTACAACATGGGGTTAGATCCAGAGCAAAGCTCTCTCTACACTGTCCCCATCAAACACTCCCAGGACAGGTACAGCACGGTGTTAGATACAGAGTAAAGCTCCCTCTACACTGTCCCCATCAAACACTCCCAGGACAGGTACAGCACGGGGTTAGATACAGACTAAAGCTCCCACTACACTTTCCCCATCAAACACTCCCAGGACATGTACAGCACGGGGTTAGATACAGAGTAAAGCTCCCTCTACACTGTCCCCATCAAACACTCCCAGGACAGGTACAGCACGGGGTTAGATACAGAGTAAAGCTCCCTCTACACTGTCCCCATCAAACACTCCCAGGACAGGTACAGCACGGGGTTAGATACAGAGTAAAGCTCCCTCTACACTGTCCCCATCAAACACTCCCAGGACAGGTACAGCACGGCGTTAGATAAAGAGTAAAGCTCCCTCTACACTGTCCCCATGAAAAACTCCCAGGACAGGTACAGCACGGGGTTAGATACAGAGTAAAGCTCCCTCTACACTGTCCCCATCAAACACTCCCAGGACAGGTACAGCACGGGGTTCGATATAGAGTAAAGCTCCCTCTACACTGTCCCCATCAAACACTCCCAGGACAGGTACAGCACGGGGTTAGATACAGAGTAAACCTCCCTCTACCCCACCCCCATCAAGCACACCCAGGACAGGTACAGCACGGGGTTAGATAAAGAGTAAAGCTCACTCTGCACTGTCCCCATCGAACACTCCAAGGACAGGTACAGCACGGGGTGAGATACAGAGTAAAGCTGCCTCTACACTGTCCCCATTAAACACTCCTAGGACAGGTACAGCTCTGGGTTAGATACAGAGTAAAGCTCCCTCTACACTGTCCCCATCAAACAATCCCAGGACAGGTACAGCTCGGGGTTAGATACAGAGTAAAGCTCCCTCTACACTGTCCCCATCAAACACTCCCAGGACAGGTACAGCACGGGGTGAAATACAGAGTAAAGCTCCCTCTACAGTGTCCCCATCAAACACTCCCAGGACAGGTACAGCACGGGGTTAGATACACACTATAGCTCCCCCTACACTGTCCCCATCAAACACTCCCAGGACAGGGACAGCACGGGGTTAGATACACACTATAGCTCCCCCTACACTGTCCCCATCAAACACTCCCAGGACAGGGACAGCACGGGGTTAGATACAGAGTTAAGCTCCCACTACAAAGTCCCCATCAAACACTCCCAGGCCAGGTACAGCACGGGGTTAGATACAGAGTATAGCTCCCTCTACGCTGTCCTGATCAAACACTCCCAGGACAGGTACAGCACCGGATTAGATACAGAGTAAAGCTCCCTCTACACTGTCCCCATCAAACACTCCCAGGCCAGGTACAACATGGGGTTAGATCCAGAGCAAAGCTCTCTCTACACTGTCCCCATCAAACACTCCCAGGACAGGTACAGCACGGTGTTAGATACAGAGTAAAGCTCCCTCTACACTGTCCCCATCAAACACTCCCAGGACAGGTACAGCACGGGGTTAGATACAGAGTAAAGCTCCCACTACACTTTCCCCATCAAACACTCCCAGGACAGGTACAGCACGGGGTTAGATACAGAGTAAAGCTCCCTCTACACTGTCCCCATCAAACACTCCCAGGACAGGTACAGCACGGGGTTAGATACAGAGTAAAGCTCCCTCTACACTGTCCCCATCAAACACTCCCTGGACAGGTACCGCACGGGGTTAGATACAGAGTAAAGCTCCCTCGGCACTGTCCCCATCAAACACTCCCATGACAGGTACAGCACGGGGTTAGATACAGAGTAAAGCACCCTCTACACTGTCCCCATCAAACACTCACAGGACAGGTACAGCACGGGGTTAGATACAGAGTAAAGCTCCCTCTAAACTGTCCCCATCAAACACTCCCAGGACAGGTACACCACGGCGTTAGATACAGAGTAAAGCTCCCTCTACGCTGTCCCCATGAAACACTCCCAGGACAGGTACAGCACGGGGTTAGATACAGAGTAAAGCTCCCTCTACACTGTCCCCATCAAACACTCCCAGGACAGGTACAGCCCGGGGTTAGATACAGAGTAAAGCTCCCTCTACACTGTCCCCATCAAACACTCCCAGGACAGGTACAGCACGGGGTTAGACACAGAGTTAAGCTCACTCTACCCTGTCCCCATCAAACACTCCCAGGACAGGTACAGCACGGGGTTAGATACAGAGTAAAGTTCCCTCTACACTGTCCCCATCAAACACTCCAAGGACAGGTACAGCACGGGGTTAGATACAGAGTAAAGCTCCCTCGACACTGTCCCCATCAAACACTCCCAGGACAGGTACAGCACGGGGTTAGATACAGAGTAAAGCTCCCACTACACTTTCCCCATCAAACACTCCCAGGACAGGTACAGCACGGGGTTAGATACAGAGTAAAGCTCCCTCTACACTGTCCCCATCAAACACTCCCAGGACAGGTACAGCACGGGGTTAGATACAGAGTAAAGCTCCCTCTACACTGTCCCCATCAAACACTCCCATGACAGGTACAGTACGGGGTTAGATACAGAGTAAAGCTCCCTCTACACTGTCCCCATCAAACACTCCCAGGACAGGTACAGCACGGGATTAGATACAGAGTAAATCTCCCTCTACACTGTCGCCATCAAACACTCCCAGGGCAGGTACAGCACGGGGTTAGATACAGAGTAAAGCTCCCTCTACACTGTCCCCATCAAACACTCCCAGGACAGGTGCAGCACGGTGTTCGATACAGAGTAAAGCTCCCTCTACACTGTCCCCATCAAACACTCCCAGGACAGGTACAGCACGGCGTTAGATAAAGAGTAAAGCTCCCTCTACACTGTCCCCATGAAACACTCCCAGGACAGGTACAGCACGGGGTTAGATACAGAGTAAAGCTCCCTCTACACTGTCCCCATCAAACACTCCCAGGACAGGTACAGCACGGGGTTCGATATAGAGTAAAGCTCCCTCTACACTGTCCCCATCAAACACTCCCAGGACAGGTACAGCACGGGGTTAGATACAGAGTAAACCTCCCTCTACCCCACCCCCATCAAGCACACCCAGGACAGGTACAGCACGGGGTTAGATAAAGAGTAAAGCTCACTCTGCACTGTCCCCATCGAACACTCCAAGGACAGGTACAGCACGGGGTGAGATACAGAGTAAAGCTGCCTCTACACTGTCCCCATTAAACACTCCTAGGACAGGTACAGCTCTGGGTTAGATACAGAGTAAAGCTCCCTCTACACTGTCCCCATCAAACAATCCCAGGACAGGTACAGCTCGGGGTTAGATACAGAGTAAAGCTCCCTCTACACTGTCCCCATCAAACACTCCCAGGACAGGTACAGCACGGGGTGAAATACAGAGTAAAGCTCCCTCTACAGTGTCCCCATCAAACACTCCCAGGACAGGTACAGCACGGGGTTAGATACACACTATAGCTCCCCCTACACTGTCCCCATCAAACACTCCCAGGACAGGGACAGCACGGGGTTAGATACACACTATAGCTCCCCCTACACTGTCCCCATCAAACACTCCCAGGACAGGGACAGCACGGGGTTAGATACAGAGTTAAGCTCCCACTACAAAGTCCCCATCAAACACTCCCAGGCCAGGTACAGCACGGGGTTAGATACAGAGTATAGCTCCCTCTACGCTGTCCTGATCAAACACTCCCAGGACAGGTACAGCACGGGATTAGATACAGAGTAAAGCTCCCTCTACACTGTCCCCATCAAACACTCCCAGGCCAGGTACAACATGGGGTTAGATCCAGAGCAAAGCTCTCTCTACACTGTCCCCATCAAACACTCCCAGGACAGGTACAGCACGGTGTTAGATACAGAGTAAAGCTCCCTCTACACTGTCCCCATCAAACACTCCCAGGACAGGTACAGCACGGGGTTAGATACAGAGTAAAGCTCCCACTACACTTTCCCCATCAAACACTCCCAGGACAGGTACAGCACGGGGTTAGATACAGAGTAAAGCTCCCTCTACACTGTCCCCATCAAACACTCCCAGGACAGGTACAGCACGGGGTTAGATACAGAGTAAAGCTCCCTCTACACTGTCCCCATCAAACACTCCCAGGACAGGTACCGCACGGGGTTAGATACAGAGTAAAGCTCCCTCGGCACTGTCCCCATCAAACACTCCCATGACAGCTACAGCACGGGGTTAGATACAGAGTAAAGCACCCTCTACACTGTCCCCATCAAACACTCACAGGACAGGTACAGCACGGGGTTAGATACAGAGTGAAGCTCCCTCTAAACTGTCCCCATCAAACACTCCCAGGACAGGTACACCACGGCGTTAGATACAGAGTAAAGCTCCCTCTACGCTGTCCCCATGAAACACTCCCAGGACAGGTACAGCACGGGGTTAGATACAGAGTAAAGCTCCCTCTACACTGTCCCCATCAAACACTCCCAGGACAGGTACAGCCCGGGGTTAGATACAGAGTAAAGCTCCCTCTACACTGTCCCCATCAAACACTCCCAGGACAGGTACAGCACGGGGTTAGACACAGAGTTAAGCTCACTCTACCCTGTCCCCATCAAACACTCCCAGGACAGGTACAGCACGGGGTTAGATACAGAGTAATGTTCCCTCTACACTGTCCCCATCAAACACTCCAAGGACAGGTACAGCACGGGGTTAGATACAGAGTAAAGCTCCCTCGACACTGTCCCCATCAAACACTCCCAGGACAGGTACAGCACGGGGTTAGATACAGAGTAAAGCTCCCTCTACACTGTCCCCATCAAACACTCCCAGGACAGGTACAGCACGGGGTTAGCTACAAAGTAAAGCTCCCTCTACACTGTCCCCATCAAACACTCCCAGGACAGGTACAGCACGGGGTTAGATACAGAGTAAAGCTCCCTCTACACTGTCCCCATCAAACACTCCCAGGACAGGTACAGCACGGGGTTAGATACAGAGTAAAGCTCCCACTACACTGTCCCCATCAAACACTCCCAGGACAGGTACAGCACGGGGTTAGATACAGAGTAAAGCTCCCTCTACACTGTCCCCATCAAACACTCCCAGGACAGGTACAGCACGGCGTTAGATACAGAGTAAAGCTCCCTCTACACTGTCGCCATCAAACACTCCCAGGACAGGTACAGCACGGGGTTAGATACAGAGTAAAGCTCTCTCTACACTGTCCCCATCAAACACTCCCAGGACAGGTACAGCACGGGGTTAGATACAGAGTAAAGCTCCCCCTACACTGTCCCCATCAAACACTCCCAGGACACGTACAGCACGGGGTTAGATACAGAGTAAAGCTCCCCCTACACTGTCCCCATCAAACACTCTCAGGACAGGTACAGCACGTGGTTAGATACAGAGTATAGCTCCCTCTACACTGTCCCCACCAAACACTCCCAGGACAGGTACAGCACGTGGTTAGATACAGAGTATAGCTCCCCCTACACTGTCCCCATCAAACACTCCCAGGACACGTACAGCACGGGGTTAGATACAGAGTAAAGCTCCCTCTACACTGTCCCCATCAAACACTCCCAGGACAGGTACAGCACGGGGTTAGATACAGAGTAAAGCTCTCTCTACACTGTCCCCATCAAACACTCCCAGGACAGGTACAGCACGGGGTTAGATACAGAGTAAAGCTCCCTCTGCACTGTCCCCATCAAACACTCCCAGGACAGGTACAGCACGGGGTTAGATACAGAGTATAGCTCCCCCTACACTGTCCCCATCAAACACTCCCAGGACAGGTACAGCACGGGGTTAGATACAGAGTAAAGCTCCCCCTACTCTGTCCCCATCAAACACTCCCAGGACAGGTACAGCATGGGGTTAGATACAGAGTAAAGCTCCCTCTACACTGTCCCCATGAAACACTCCCAGGACAGGTACAGCACGGCGTTAGATAAAGAGTAAAGCTCCCTCTACACTGTCCCCATCAAACACTCCCAGGACAGGTACAGCACGGGGTTCGATAAAGAGTAAAGCTCCCTCTACACTGTCCCCATCAAACACTCCCAGGACAGGTACAGCACGGCGTTAGATACAGAGTAAAGCTCCCTCTACACTGTCGCCATCAAACACTCCCAGGACAGGTACAGCACGGGGTTAGATACAGAGTAAAGCTCTCTCTACACTGTCCCCATCAAACACTCCCAGGACAGGTACAGCACGGGGTTAGATACAGAGTAAAGCTCCCCCTACACTGTCCCCATCAAACACTCCCAGGACACGTACAGCACGGGGTTAGATACAGAGTAAAGCTCCCCCTACACTGTCCCCATCAAACACTCTCAGGACAGGTACAGCACGTGGTTAGATACAGAGTATAGCTCCCTCTACACTGTCCCCACCAAACACTCCCAGGACAGGTACAGCACGTGGTTAGATACAGAGTATAGCTCCCCCTACACTGTCCCCATCAAACACTCCCAGGACACGTACAGCACGGGGTTAGATACAGAGTACAGCTCCCTCTACACTGTCCCCATCAAACACTCCCAGGACAGGTACAGCACGGGGTTAGATACAGAGTAAAGCTCTCTCTACACTGTCCCCATCAAACACTCCCAGGACAGGTACAGCACGGGGTTAGATACAGAGTAAAGCTCCCTCTGCACTGTCCCCATCAAACACTCCCAGGACAGGTACAGCACGGGGTTAGATACAGAGTAAAGCTCCCTCTGCACTGTCCCCATCAAACACTCCCAGGACAGGTACAGCACGGCGTTAGATAAAGAGTAATGCTCCCTCTACACTGTCCCCATCAAACACTCCCAGGACAGGTACAGCACGGGGTTAGATACAGAGTAAAGCTCCCTCTACACTGTCCCCATGAAACACTCCCAGGACAGGTACAGCACGGCGTTAGATAAAGAGTAAAGCTCCCTCTACACTGTCCCCATCAAACACTCCCAGGACAGGTACAGCACGGGGTTCGATAAAGAGTAAAGCTCCCTCTACACTGTCCCCATCAAACACTCCCAGGACAGGTACAGCACGGGGTTAGATACAGAGTAAAGCTCCCTCTGCACTGTCCCCATCAAACACTCCCAGGACAGGTACAGCACGGGGTTAGATACAGAGTATAGCTCCCCCTACACTGTCCCCATCAAACACTCCCAGGACAGGTACAGCACGGGGTTAGATACAGAGTAAAGCTCCCCCTACTCTGTCCCCATCAAACACTCCCAGGACAGGTACAGCATGGGGTTAGATACAGAGTAAAGCTCCCTCTACACTGTCCCCATGAAACACTCCCAGGACAGGTACAGCACGGCGTTAGATAAAGAGTAAAGCTCCCTCTACACTGTCCCCATCAAACACTCCCAGGACAGGTACAGCACGGGGTTCGATAAAGAGTAAAGCTCCCTCTACACTGTCCCCATCAAACACTCCCAGGACAGGTACAGCACGGCGTTAGATACAGAGTAAAGCTCCCTCTACACTGTCGCCATCAAACACTCCCAGGACAGGTACAGCACGGGGTTAGATACAGAGTAAAGCTCTCTCTACACTGTCCCCATCAAACACTCCCAGGACAGGTACAGCACGGGGTTAGATACAGAGTAAAGCTCCCCCTACACTGTCCCCATCAAACACTCCCAGGACACGTACAGCACGGGGTTAGATACAGAGTAAAGCTCCCCCTACACTGTCCCCATCAAACACTCTCAGGACAGGTACAGCACGTGGTTAGATACAGAGTATAGCTCCCTCTACACTGTCCCCACCAAACACTCCCAGGACAGGTACAGCACGTGGTTAGATACAGAGTATAGCTCCCCCTACACTGTCCCCATCAAACACTCCCAGGACACGTACAGCACGGGGTTAGATACAGAGTACAGCTCCCTCTACACTGTCCCCATCAAACACTCCCAGGACAGGTACAGCACGGGGTTAGATACAGAGTAAAGCTCTCTCTACACTGTCCCCATCAAACACTCCCAGGACAGGTACAGCACGGGGTTAGATACAGAGTAAAGCTCCCTCTGCACTGTCCCCATCAAACACTCCCAGGACAGGTACAGCACGGGGTTAGATACAGAGTAAAGCTCCCTCTGCACTGTCCCCATCAAACACTCCCAGGACAGGTACAGCACGGCGTTAGATAAAGAGTAATGCTCCCTCTACACTGTCCCCATCAAACACTCCCAGGACAGGTACAGCACGGGGTTAGATACAGAGTAAAGCTCCCTCTACACTGTCCCCATGAAACACTCCCAGGACAGGTACAGCACGGCGTTAGATAAAGAGTAAAGCTCCCTCTACACTGTCCCCATCAAACACTCCCAGGACAGGTACAGCACGGGGTTCGATAAAGAGTAAAGCTCCCTCTACACTGTCCCCATCAAACACTCCCAGGACAGGTACAGTACGGGGTTAGATACAGAGTAAAGCTCCTTCTACACTGTCGCCACCAAACACTCCCAGGGCAGGTACAGCACGGGGTTTGATACAGAGTAAAGCTCCTCCTACACTGTCCCCATCAAACACTCCCAGGACAGGTACAGCACGTGGTTAGATACAGAGTATAGCTCCCCCTACACTGCCCCATCAAACACTCCCAGGACAGGTACAGCACGGGGTTAGATACAGAGTAAAGCTCCCCCTACTCTGTCCCCATCAAACACTCCCAGGACAGGTACAGAATGGGGTTAGATACAGAGTAAAGCTCCCTCTACACTGTCCCCATCAAACACTCCCAGGACAGGTACAGCACGTGGTTAGATACAGAGTAAAGCTCGCTCTACACTGTCCCCAGCAAACACTCGCAGGACAGGTACAGCACGGGGTTAAATACAGAGTAAAGCTCCCTCTACACTGTCCCCATCAAACACTCCCAGGACAGGTACAGCACGGGGTTAGATACAGAGTAAAGCTCCCTCTACACTGTCCCCATCAAACACTCCCAGGACAGGTACAGTACGGGGTTAGATACAGAGTAAAGCTCCCTCTACACTGTCCCCATCAAACACTCCCGGGACAGGTACAGCACGGGATTAGATACAGAGTAAATCTCCCTCTACACTGTCGCCATCAAACACTCCCAGGGCAGGTACAGCACGGGGTTAGATACAGAGTAAAGCTCCCTCTACACTGTCCCCATCAAACACTCCCAGGACAGGTACAGCACGGGGTTAGATACAGAGTAAAGCTCCCTCTACACTGTCCCCATCAAACACTCCCAGGACAGGTACAGCACGGCGTTAGATAAAGAGTAAAGCTCCCTCTACACTGTCCCCATGAAACACTCCCAGGACAGGTACAGCACGGGGTTAGATACAGAGTAAAGCTCCCTCTACACTGTCCCCATCAAACACTCCCAGGACAGGTACAGCACGGGGTTCGATATAGAGTAAAGCTCCCTCTACACTGTCCCCATCAAACACTCCCAGGACAGGTACAGCACGGGGTTAGATACAGAGTAAACCTCCCTCTACCCCACCCCCATCAAGCACACCCATGACAGGTACAGCACGGGGTTAGATAAAGAGTAAAGCTCACTCTGCACTGTCCCCATCGAACACTCCAAGGACAGGTACAGCACGGGGTGAGATACAGAGTAAAGCTGCCTCTACACTGTCCCCATTAAACACTCCTAGGACAGGCACAGCTCTGGGTTAGATACAGAGTAAAGCTCCCTCTACACTGTCCCCATCAAACAATCCCAGGACAGGTATAGCTCGGGGTTAGATACAGAGTAAAGCTCCCTCTACACTGTCCCCATCAAACACTCCCAGGACAGGTACAGCACGGGGTTTGATACAGAGTAAAGCTCCCCCTACACTGTCCCCATCAAACACTCCCAGGACAGGGACAGCACGGGGTTAGATACACACTATAGCTCCCCCTACACTGTCCCCATCAAACACTCCCAGGACAGGGACAGCACGGGGTTAGATACAGAGTAAAGCTCCCACTACAAAGTCCCCATCAAACACTCCCAGGCCAGGTACAGCACGGGGTTAGATACAGAGTATAGCCCCCTCTACGCTGTCCTGATCAAACACTCCCAGGACAGGTACAGCACGGGATTAGATACAGAGTAAAGCTCCCTCTACACTGTCCCCATCAAACACTCCCAGGACAGGTACAACATGGGGTTAGATCCAGAGCAAAGCTCTCTCTACACTGTCCCCATCAAACACTCCCAGGACAGGTACAGCACGGTGTTAGATACAGAGTAAAGCTCCCTCTACACTGTCCCCATCAAACACTCCCAGGACAGGTACAGCACGGAGTTAGATACAGACTAAAGCTCCCACTACACTTTCCCCATCAAACACTCCCAGGACAGGTACAGCACGGGGTTAGATACAGAGTAAAGCTCCCTCTACATTGTCCCCATCAAACACTCCCAGGACAGGTACAGCACGGGGTTAGATACAGAGTAAAGCTCCCTCTACACTGTCCCCATCAAACACTCCCAGGACAGGTACAGCACGGCGTTAGATAAAGAGTAAAGCTCCCTCTACACTGTCCCCATGAAACACTCCCAGGACAGGTACAGCACGGGGTTAGATACAGAGTAAAGCTCCCTCTACACTGTCCCCATCAAACACTCCCAGGACAGGTACAGCACGGGGTTCGATATAGAGTAAAGCTCCCTCTACACTGTCCCCATCAAACACTCCCAGGACAGGTACAGCACGGGGTTAGATACAGAGTAAACCTCCCTCTACCCCACCCCCATCAAGCACACCCAGGACAGGTACAGCACGGGGTTAGATAAAGAGTAAAGCTCACTCTGCACTGTCCCCATCGAACACTCCAAGGACAGGTACAGCACGGGGTGAGATACAGAGTAAAGCTGCCTCTACACTGTCCCCATTAAACACTCCTAGGACAGGTACAGCTCTGGGTTAGATACAGAGTAAAGCTCCCTCTACACTGTCCCCATCAAACAATCCCAGGACAGGTACAGCTCGGGGTTAGATACAGAGTAAAGCTCCCTCTACACTGTCCCCATCAAACACTCCCAGGACAGGTACAGCACGGGGTGAAATACAGAGTAAAGCTCCCTCTACAGTGTCCCCATCAAACACTCCCAGGACAGGTACAGCACGGGGTTAGATACACACTATAGCTCCCCTACACTGTCCCCATCAAACACTCCCAGGACAGGGACAGCACGGGGTTAGATACACACTATAGCTCCCCCTACACTGTCCCCATCAAACACTCCCAGGACAGGGACAGCCCGGGGTTAGATACAGAGTAAAGCTCCCACTACAAAGTCCCCATCAAACACTCCCAGGCCAGGTACAGCACGGGGTTAGATACAGAGTATAGCTCCCTCTACGCTGTCCTGATCAAACACTCCCAGGACAGGTACAGCACGGGATTAGATACAGAGTAAAGCTCCCTCTACACTGTCCCCATCAAACACTCCCAGGACAGGTACAACATGGGGTTAGATCCAGAGCAAAGCTCTCTCTACACTGTCCCCATCAAACACTCCCAGGACAGGTACAGCACGGTGTTAGATACAGAGTAAAGCTCCCTCTACACCGTCCCCATCAAACACTCCCAGGACAGGTACAGCACGGGGTTAGATACAGAGTAAAGCTCCCACTACACTTTCCCCATCAAACACTACCAGGACAGGTACAGCACGGGGTTAGATACAGAGTAAAGCTCCCTCTACACTGTCCCCATCAAACACTCCCAGGACAGGTACAGCACGGGGTTAGATACAGAGTAAAGCTCCCTCTACACTGTCCCCATCAAACACTCCCATGACAGGTACCGCACGGGGTTAGATACAGAGTAAAGCTCCCTCGGCACTGTCCCCATCAAACACTGCCAGGACAGGTACAGCACGGGGTTAGGTACAGATTAAAGCTCCCTCTACACTGTCCCCATCAAACAATCCCATGACAGGTACAGCACGGGGTTAGATACAGAGTAAAGCTCCCTCTACACTGTCCCCATCAAACAATCCCATGACAGGTACAGCACGGGGTTAGATACAGAGTAAAGCACCCTCTACACTGTCCCCATCAAACACTCCCAGGACAGGTACAGCACGGCGTTAGATAAAGAGTAAAGCTCCCTCTACACTGTCCCCATGAAACACTCCCAGGACAGGTACAGCACGGGGTTAGATACAGAGTAAAGCTCCCTCTACACTGTCCCCATCAAACACTCCCAGGACAGGTACAGCACGGGGTTCGATATAGAGTAAAGCTCCCTCTACACTGTCCCCATCAAACACTCCCAGGACAGGTACAGCACGGGGTTAGATACAGAGTAAACCTCCCTCTACCCCACCCCCATCAAGCACACCCAGGACAGGTACAGCACGGGGTTAGATAAAGAGTAAAGCTCACTCTGCACTGTCCCCATCGAACACTCCAAGGACAGGTACAGCACGGGGTGAGATACAGAGTAAAGCTGCCTCTACACTGTCCCCATTAAACACTCCTAGGACAGGTACAGCTCTGGGTTAGATACAGAGTAAAGCTCCCTCTACACTGTCCCCATCAAACAATACCAGGACAGGTACAGCTCGGGGTTAGATACAGAGTAAAGCTCCCTCTACACTGTCCCCATCAAACACTCCCAGGACAGGTACAGCACGGGGTGAAATACAGAGTAAAGCTCCCTCTACAGTGTCCCCATCAAACACTCCCAGGACAGGTACAGCACGGGGTTAGATACACACTATAGCTCCCCCTACACTGTCCCCATCAAACACTCCCAGGACAGGGACAGCACGGGGTTAGATACACACTATAGCTCCCCCTACACTGTCCCCATCAAACACTCCCAGGACAGGGACAGCACGGGGTTAGATACAGAGTAAAGCTCCCACTACAAAGTCCCCATCAAACACTCCCAGGCCAGGTACAGCACGGGGTTAGATACAGAGTATAGCTCCCTCTACGCTGTCCTGATCAAACACTCCCAGGACAGGTACAGCACGGGATTAGATACAGAGTAAAGCTCCCTCTACACTGTCCCCATCAAACACTCCCAGGACAGGTACAGCACGGGGTTAGATACAGAGTAAAGCTCCCTCTACACTGTCCACACCAAACACTCCCAGGACAGGTACAACATGGGGTTAGATCCAGAGCAAAGCTCTCTCTACACTGTCCCCATCAAACACTCCCAGGACAGGTACAGCACGGTGTTAGATACAGAGTAAAGCTCCCTCTACACTGTCCCCATCAAACACTCCCAGGACAGGTACAGCACGGGGTTAGATACAGACTAAAGCTCCCACTACACTTTCCCCATCAAACACTCCCAGGACATGTACAGCACGGGGTTAGATACAGAGTAAAGCTCCCTCTACACTGTCCCCATCAAACACTCCCAGGACAGGTACAGCACGGGGTTAGATACAGAGTAAAGCTCCCTCTACACTGTCCCCATCAAACACTCCCAGGACAGGTACAGCACGGCGTTAGATAAAGAGTAAAGCTCCCTCTACACTGTCCCCATGAAAAACTCCCAGGACAGGTACAGCACGGGGTTAGATACAGAGTAAAGCTCCCTCTACACTGTCCCCATCAAACACTGCCAGGACAGGTACAGCACGGGGTTCGATATAGAGTAAAGCTCCCTCTACACTGTCCCCATCAAACACTCCCAGGACAGGTACAGCACGGGGTTAGATACAGAGTAAACCTCCCTCTACCCCACCCCCATCAAGCACACCCAGGACAGGTACAGCACGGGGTTAGATAAAGAGTAAAGCTCACTCTGCACTGTCCCCATCGAACACTCCAAGGACAGGTACAGCACGGGGTGAGATACAGAGTAAAGCTGCCTCTACACTGTCCCCATTAAACACTCCTAGGACAGGTACAGCTCTGGGTTAGATACAGAGTAAAGCTCCCTCTACACTGTCCCCATCAAACAATCCCAGGACAGGTACAGCTCGGGGTTAGATACAGAGTAAAGCTCCCTCTACACTGTCCCCATCAAACACTCCCAGGACAGGTACAGCACGGGGTTAGATACACACTATAGCTCCCCCTACACTGTCCCCATCAAACACTCCCAGGACAGGGACAGCACGGGGTTAGATACACACTATAGCTCCCCCTACACTGTCCCCATCAAACACTCCCAGGACAGGGACAGCACGGGGTTAGATACAGAGTAAAGCTCCCACTACAAAGTCCCCATCAAACACTCCCAGGCCAGGTACAGCACGGGGTTAGATACAGAGTATAGCTCCCTCTACGCTGTCCTGATCAAACACTCCCAGGACAGGTACAGCACGGGATTAGATACAGAGTAAAGCTCCCTCTACACTGTCCCCATCAAACACTCCCAGGCCAGGTACAACATGGGGTTAGATCCAGAGCAAAGCTCTCTCTACACTGTCCCCATCAAACACTCCCAGGACAGGTACAGCACGGTGTTAGATACAGAGTAAAGCTCCCTCTACACTGTCCCCATCAAACACTCCCAGGACAGGTACAGCACGGGGTTAGATACAGAGTAAAGCTCCCACTACACTTTCCCCATCAAACACTCCCAGGACAGGTACAGCACGGGGTTAGATACAGAGTAAAGCTCCCTCTACACTGTCCCCATCAAACACTCCCAGGACAGGTACCGCACGGGGTTAGATACAGAGAAAAGCTCCCTCGGCACTGTCCCCATCAAACACTCCCATGACAGGTACAGCACGGGGTTAGATACAGAGTAAAGCACCCTCTACACTGTCCCCATCAAACACTCACAGGACAGGTACAGCACGGGGTTAGATACAGAGTAAAGCTCCCTCTACACTGTCCCCATCAAACACTCCCAGGACAGGTACAGCACGGGGTTAGATACAGAGTAAAGCTCCCTCTACACTGTCCCCATCAAACACTCCCAGGACAGGTACAGCACGGGGTTAGACACAGAGTTAAGCTCACTCTACCCTGTCCCCATCAAACACTCCCAGGACAGGTACAGCACGGGGTTAGATACAGAGTAAAGTTCCCTCTACACTGTCCCCATCAAACACTCCAAGGACAGGTACAGCACGGGGTTAGATACAGAGTAAAGCTCCCTCGACACTGTCCCCATCAAACACTCCCAGGACAGGTACAGCACGGGGTTAGATACAGAGTAAAGCTCCCTCTACACTGTCCCCATCAAACACTCCCAGGACAGGTACAGCACGGGGTTAGATACAGAGTAAAGCTCCCTCTACACTGTCACCATCAAACACTCCCAGGACAGGTACAGCACGGGGTTAGATACAGAGTAAAGCTCCCTCTACACTGTCCCCATCAAACACTCCCAGGACAGGTACAGCACGGGGTTAGATACAGAGTAAAGCTCCCTCTACACTGTCCCCATCAAACACTCCCAGGACAGGTACAGCACGGCGTTAGATACAGAGTAAAGCTCCCTCTACACTGTCGCCATCAAACACTCCCAGGACAGGTACAGCACGGGGTTAGATACAGAGTAAAGCTCTCTCTACACTGTCCCCATCAAACACTCCCAGGACAGGTACAGCACGGGGTTAGATACAGAGTAAAGTTCCCTCTACACTGTCCCCATCAAACACTCCCAGGACAGGTACAGCACGGGGTTAGATACAGAGTAAAGTTCCCTCTACACTGTCCCCATCAAACACTCCCAGGACAGGTACAGCACGGGGTTAGATACAGAGTAAAGCTCCCTCTACACTGTCCCCATCAAACACTCCCAGGGTAGGTACAGCACGGGGTTAGATACAGAGTAAATCTCCCTCTACACTGTCGCCATCAAACACTCCCAGGGCAGGTACAGCACGGGGTTAGATACAGAGTAAAGCTCCTTCTACACTGTCGCCATCAAACCCTCCCAGGGCAGGTACAGCACGGGGTTAGATACAGAGTAAAGCTCCCCCTACACTGTCCCCATCAAACACTCTCAGGACAGGTACAGCACGTGGTTAGATACAGAGTATAGCTCCCCCTACACTGTCCCCATCAAACACTCCCAGGACACGTACAGCACGGGGTTAGATACAGAGTAAAGCTCCCCCTACACTGTCCCCATCAAACACTCTCAGGACAGGTACAGCACGTGGTTAGATACAGAGTATAGCTCCCTCTACACTGTCCCCACCAAACACTCCCAGGACAGGTACAGCACGTGGTTAGATACAGAGTATAGCTCCCCCTACACTGTCCCCATCAAACACTCCCAGGACACGTACAGCACGGGGTTAGATACAGAGTAAAGCTCCCTCTACACTGTCCCCATCAAACACTCCCAGGACAGGTACAGCACGGGGTTAGATACAGAGTAAAGCTCTCTCTACACTGTCCCCATCAAACACTCCCAGGACAGGTACAGCACGGCGTTAGATAAAGAGTAAAGCTCCCTCTACACTGTCCCCATCAAACACTCCCAGGACAGGTACAGCACGGGGTTCGATAAAGAGTAAAGCTCCCTCTACACTGTCCCCATCAAACACTCCCAGGACAGGTACAGTACGGGGTTAGATACAGAGTAAAGCTCCTTCTACACTGTCGCCACCAAACACTCCCAGGGCAGGTACAGCACGGGGTTTGATACAGAGTAAAGCTCCTCCTACACTGTCCCCACCAAACACTCCCAGGACAGGTACAGCACGTGGTTAGATACAGAGTATAGCTCCCCCTACACTGTCCCCATCAAACACTCCCAGGACAGGTACAGCACGGGGTTAGATACAGAGTAAAGCTCCCTCTACACTGTCCCCATCAAACACTCCCAGGACAGGTACAGCACGTGGTTAGATAGAGAGTAAAGCTCGCTCTACACTGTCCCCAGCAAACACTCCCAGGACAGGTACAGCACGGGGTTAAATACAGAGTAAAGCTCCGTCTACACTGTCCCCATCAAACACTCCCAGGACAGGTACAGCACGGGGTTAGATACAGAGTAAAGCTCCCTCTACACTGTCCCCATCAAACACTCCCAGGACAGGTACAGCACGGGGTTCGATATAGAGTAAAGCTCCCTCTACACTGTCCCCATCAAACACTCCCAGGACAGGTACAGCACGGGGTTAGATACAGAGTAAACCTCCCTCTACCCCACCCCCATCAAGCACACCCAGGACAGGTACAGCACGGGGTTAGATAAAGAGTAAAGCTCCCTCTGCACTGTCCCCATCGAACACTCCAAGGACAGGTACAGCACGGGGTGAGATACAGAGTAAAGCTCCCTCTACACTGTCCCCATTAAACACTCCTAGGACAGGTACAGCTCGGGGTTAGATACAGAGTAAAGCTCCCTCTACACTGTCCCCATCAAACAATCCCAGGACAGGTACAGCTCGGGGTTAGATACAGAGTAAAGCTCCCTCTACACTGTCCCCATCAAACACTCCCAGGACAGGTACAGCACGGGGTTAGATACAGAGTAAAGCTCCCTCTACACTGTCCCCATCAAACACTCCCAGGACAGGTACAGCACGGGGTTAGATACAGAGTAAAGCTCCGTCTACACTGTCCCCATCAAACACTCCCAGGACAGGTACAGCACGGGGTGAGAAACAGAGTAAAGCTGCCTCTACACTGTCCCCATCAAACACTCCCAGGACAGGTACAGCACGGGGTTAGATACACACTATAGCTCCCCCTACACTGTCCCCATCAATCACTCCCAGGACAGGGACAGCACGGGGTTAGATACAGAGTAAAGCTCCCACTACAAAGTCCCCATCAAACACTCCCAGGCCAGGTACAGCACGGGGTTAGATACAGAGTATAGCTCCCTCTACGCTGTCCTGATCAAACACTCCCAGGACAGGTACAGCACGGGATTAGATACAGAGTAAAGCTCCCTCTACACTGTCCCCATCAAACACTCCCAGGACAGGTACAACATGGGGTTAGATTCAGAGTAAAGCTCTCTCTACACTGTCCCCATCAAACACTCCCAGGACAGGTACAGCACGGTGTTAGATACAGAGTAAAGCTCCCTCTACACTGTCCCCATCAAACACTCCCAGGACAGGTACAGCACGGGGTTAGATACAGAGTAAAGCTCCCACTACACATTCCCCATCAAACACTCCCAGGACAGGTACAGCACGGGGTTAGATACAGAGTAAAGCTCCCTCTACACTGTCCCCATCAAACACTCCCAGGACAGGTACAGCACGGGGTTAGATACAGAGTAAAGCTCCCTCGACACTGTCCCCATCAAACACTCCCAGGACAGATACAGCACGGGGTTAGATACAGAGTAAAGCACCCTCTACACTGTCCCCATCAAACACTCACAGGACAGGTACAGCACGGGGTTAGATACAGAGTAAAGCTCCCTCTAAACTGTCCCCATCAAACACTCCCAGGACAGGTGCACCACGGCGTTAGATACAGAGTAAAGCTCCCTCTACACTGTCCCCATGAAACACTCCCAGGACAGGTACAGCACGGGGTTAGATACAGAGTAAAGCTCCCTCTACACTGTCCCCATCAAACACTCCCAGGACAGGTACAGCCCGGGGTTAGATACAGAGTAAAGCTCCCTCTGCACTGTCCCCATCAAACACTCCCAGGACAGGTACAGCACGGGGTTAGACACAGAGTTAAGCTCACTCTACCCTGCCCCCATCAAACACTCCCAGGACAGGTACAGCACGGGGTTAGATACAGAGTAAAGTTCCCTCTACACTGTCCCCATCAAACACTCCCAGGACAGGTACAGCACGGGGTTAGATACAGAGTAAAGCTCCCTCGACACTGTCCCCATCAAACACTCCCAGGACAGGTACAGCACGGGGTTAGATACAGAGTAAAGCTCCCTCTACACTGTCCCCATCAAACACTCCCAGGACAGGTACAGCACGGGGTTAGATACAAAGTAAAGCTCCCTCTACACTGTCCCCATCAAACACTCCCAGGACAGGTACAGCACGGGGTTAGATACAGAGTAAAGCTCCCTCTACACTGTCCCCATCAAACACTCCCAGAACAGGTACAGCACGGGGTTAGATACAGAGTAAAGCTCCCACTACACTGTCCCCATTAAACACTCCCAGGACAGGTACAGCACGGCGTTAGATACAGAGTAAAGCTCCCTCTACACTGTCGCCATCAAACACTCCCAGGACAGGTACAGCACGGGGTTAGATACAGAGTAAAGCTCTCTCTACACTGTCCCCATCAAACACTCCCAGGACAGGTACAGCACGGGGTTAGATACAGAGTAAAGTTCCCTCTACACTGTCCCCATCAAACACTCCCAGGACAGGTACAGCACGGGGTTAGATACAGAGTAAAGTTCCCTTAACACTGTCCCCATCAAACACTCCCAGGACAGGTACAGCACGGGGTTAGATACAGAGTAAAGCTCCCTCTACACTGTCCCCATCAAACACTCCCAGGGTAGGTACAGCACGGGGTTAGATACAGAGTAAATCTCCCTCTACACTGTCGCCATCAAACACTCCCAGGGCAGGTACAGCACGGGGTTAGATACAGAGTATAGCTCCCCCTACACTGTCCCCATCAAACACTCCCAGGACACGTACAGCACGGGGTTAGATACAGAGTAAAGGCCCCCTACACTGTCCCCATCAAACACTCTCAGGACAGGTACAGCACGTGGTTAGATACAGAGTATAGCTCCCTCTACACTGTCCCCACCAAACACTCCCAGGACAGGTACAGCACGTGGTTAGATACAGAGTATAGCTCCCCCTACACTGTCCCCATCAAACACTCCCAGGACACGTACAGCACGGGGTTAGATACAGAGTAAAGCTCCCTCTACACTGTCCCCATCAAACACTCCCATGACAGGTACAGCACGGGGTTAAATACAGAGTAAAGCTCCGTCTACACTGTCCCCATCAAACACTCCCAGGACACGTACAGCACGGGGTTAGATACAGAGTAAAGCTCCCTCTACACTGTCCCCATCAAACACTCCCAGGACAGGTACAGCACGGGGTTCGATATAGAGTAAAGCTCCCTCTACACTGTCCCCATCAAACACTCCCAGGACAGGTACAGCACGGGGTTAGATACAGAGTAAACCTCCCTCTGCACTGTCCCCATCGAACACTCCAAGGACAGGTACAGCACGGGGTGAGATACAGAGTAAAGCTGCCTCTACACTGTCCCCATTAAACACTCATAGGACAGGTACAGCTCGGGGTTAGATACAGAGTAAAGCTCCCTCTACACTGTCCCCATCAAACAATCCCAGGACAGGTACAGCTCGGGGTTAGATGCAGAGTAAAGCTCCCTCTACACTGTCCCCATCAAACACTCCCAGGACAGGTACAGCACGGGGTTAGATACAGAGTAAAGCTCCCTCTACACTGTCCCCATCAAACACTCCCAGGACAGGTACAGCACGGGGTTAGATACAGAGTAAAGCTCCGTCTACACTGTCCCCATCAAACACTCCCAGGACAGGTACAGCACGGGGTGAGATACAGAGTAAAGCTGCCTCTACACTGTCCCCATCAAACACTCCCAGGACAGGTACAGCACGGGGTTAGATACACACTATAGCTCCCCCTACACTGTCCCCATCAAACACTCCCAGGACAGGGACAGCACGGGGTTAGATACAGAGTAAAGCTCCCACTACAAAGTCCCCATCAAACACTCCCAGGCCAGGTACAGCACGGGGTTAGATACAGAGTATAGCTCCCTCTACGCTGTCCTGATCAAACATACCCAGGACAGGTACAGCACGGGATTAGATACAGAGTAAAGCTCCCTCTACACTGTCCCCATCAAACACTCCCAGGTCAGGTACAACATGGGGTTAGATCCAGAGTAAAGCTCTCTCTACACTGTCCCCATCAAACACTCCCAGGACAGGTACAGCACGGTGTTAGATACAGAGTAAAGCTCCCTCTACACTGTCCCCATCAAACACTCCCAGGACAGGTACAGCACGGGGTTAGATACAGAGTAAAGCTCCCACTACACTTTCCCCATCAAACACTCCCAGGACAGGTACAGCACGGGGTTAGATACAGAGTAAAGCTCCCTCTACACTGTCCCCATCAAACACTCCCAGGACAGGTACAGCACGGGGTTAGATACAGAGTAAAGCTCCCTCTACACTGTCCCCATCAAACACTCCCAGGACAGGTACCGCACGGGGTTAGATACAGAGTAAATCTCCCTCGACACTGTCCCCATCAAACACTCCCAGGACAGATACAGCACGGGGTTAGATACAGAGTAAAGCACCCTCTACACTGTCCCCATCAAACACTCACAGGACAGGTACAGCACGGGGTTAGATACAGAGTAAAGCTCCCTCTAAACTGTCCCCATCAAACACTCCCAGGACAGGTACACCTCGGCGTTAGATACAGAGTAAAGCTCCCTCTACACTGTCCCCATGAAACACTCCCAGGACAGGTACAGCACGGGGTTAGATACAGAGTAAAGCTCCCTCTACACTGTCCCCATCAAACACTCCCAGGACAGGTACAGCCCGGGGTTAGATACAGAGTAAAGCTCCCTCTACACTGTCCCCATCAAACACTCCCAGGACAGGTACAGCACGGGGTTAGACACAGAGTTAAGCTCACTCTGCCCTGCCCCCATCAAACACTCCCAGGACAGGTACAGCACGGGGTTAGATACAGAGTAAAGTTCCCTCAACACTGTCCCCATCAAACACTCCCAGCACAGGTACAGCACGGGGTTAGATACAGAGTAAAGCTCCCTCGACACTGTCCCCATCAAACACTCCCAGGACAGGTACAGCACGGGGTTAGATACAGAGTAAAGCTCCCTCTACACTGTCCCCATCAAACACTCCCAGGACAGGTACAGCACGGGGTTAGATACAAAGTAAAGCTCCCTCTACACTGTCCCCATCAAACACTCCCAGGACAGGTACAGCACGGGGTTAGATACTGAGTAAAGCTCCCTCTACACTGTCCCCATCAAACACTCCCAGGACAGGTACAGCACGGGGTTAGATACAGAGTAAAGCTCCCACTACACTGTCCCCATCAAACACTCCCAGGACAGGTACAGCACGGCGTTAGATACAGAGTAAAGCTCCCTCTACACTGTCGCCATCAAACACTCCCAGGACAGGTACAGCACGGGGTTAGATACAGAGTAAAGCTCTCTCTACACTGTCCCCATCAAACACTCCCAGGACAGGTACAGCACGGGGTTAGATACAGAGTAAAGTTCCCTCTACACTGTCCCCATCAAACACTCCCAGGACAGGTACAGCACGGGGTTAGATACAGAGTAAAGTTCCCTTAACACTGTCCCCTTCAAACACTCCCAGGACAGGTACAGCACGGGGTTAGATACAGAGTAAAGCTCCCTCTACACTGTCCCCATCAAACACTCCCAGGGTAGGTACAGCACGGGGTTAGATACAGAGTAAATCTCCCTCTACACTGTCGCCATCAAACACTCCCAGGGCAGGTACAGCACGGGGTTAGATACAGAGTAAAGCTCCTTCTACACTGTCGCCATCAAACACTCCCAGGGCAGGTACAGCACGGGGTTAGATACAGAGTAAAGCTCCCCCTACACTGTCCCCATCAAACACTCTCAGGACAGGTCCAGCACGTGGTTAGATACAGAGTAAAGCTCCTTCGAATCTGTCCCCATCAAACACTCCCAGGACAGGCACAGCACGGGGTTAGATACAGAGTAAAGCTCCCTCTACACTGTCCCCATCAAACACTCCCAGGACAGGTACAGCACGGGGTTAGATACAGAGTATAGCTCCCCAAACATTGTCCCCATCAAACACTCCCAGGACAGTTACAGCACGGGATGAGATACAGAGTAAAGCTCCCTCTACACTGTCCCCATCAAACACTCCCAGGACAGGTACAGCACGGGGTTAGATACAGAGTAAAGCTCCCTCTACACTGTCCCCATCAAACACTCACAGGACAGGTACAGCACAGGGTTAGATACAGAGTAAAGCTCCCTCTACACTGTCCCTATCAAACACTCCGAGGACAGGCACAGCACGGGGTTAGATACAGATTAAAGCTCCCTCTACACTGTCCCCATCAAACAATCCCAGGACAGGTACAGCACGGGGTTAGACACAGAGTAAAGCTCCCTCTAAACTGTCCGCATCAAACACTCCCAGTACAGGTACAGCATGGGGTTAGATACAGAGTACAGCTCGCTCTGCACTGTCCCCATCAAACACTCCCAGGACAGGTACAGCACGGGATTAGATACAGAGTAAAGCTCCCTCTACACTGTCCCCATCAAACACTCCCAGGACAGGTACAGCACGGGGTTAGATACAGGGTAAAGCTCCCTCTACACTGTCCCCATCAAACACTCCCAGGGCAGGTACAGCACGGGGTTAGATACAGAGTAAAGCTCCCTCTACACTGTCCCCAACAAACACTCCCAGGACAGGTTCAGCACGGGGTTAGATACTGAGTAAAGCACGCTCTACACTGTCCCCATCAAACACTCCCAGGACAGGTACAGCACGGGGTTAGATACAGAGTAAAGCTTCCTCTACACTGTCCCCATCAAACACTCCCAGGGCTGGTACAGCACGGG
This sequence comes from Scyliorhinus torazame, assembly GCF_047496885.1. NCBI lineage: Eukaryota > Metazoa > Chordata > Chondrichthyes > Carcharhiniformes > Scyliorhinidae > Scyliorhinus > Scyliorhinus torazame. The sequence goes on along the minus strand of NW_027307901.1, from coordinate 169,585 downwards.
GTTAGATACAGAGTAAAGCTCCCTCTACACTGTCCCCATCAAACACTCCCAGGACAGGTACAACACGGGGTTAGATACACAGTAAAGCTCCCTCTACACTGTCCCCATCAAACACTCTCAGGACAGGTACAGCACGGGGTTAGATACAGAGTAAAGCTCCCTCTACACTGACCCCATCAAACACTCCCAGGGCAGGTACAGCACGGGGTTAGATACAGAGTAAAGCTCCCTCTACACTGTCCCCATCAAACACTCCCAGGACAGGTACAGCACGGGGTTAGATACAGAGTATAGCTCCCCCTACATTGTCCCCATCAAACACTCCCAGGACAGGTACAGCACGGGATTAGATACAGAGTAAAGCTCCCTCTACACTGTCCCCATCAAACACTCACAGGACAGGTACAGCACAGGGTTAGATACTGAGTAAAGCTCCCTCTACACTGTCCCCATCAAACACTCCGAGGACAGGCACAGCACGGGGTTAGATACAGATTAAAGCTCCCTCTACACTGTCCCCATCAAACAATCCCAGGACAGGTACAGCACGGGGTTAGACACAGAGTAAAGCTCCCTCTAAACTGTCCGCATCAAACACTCCCAGTACAGGTACAGCATGGGGTTAGATACAGAGTACAGCTCGCTCTGCACTGTCCCCATCAAACACTCCCAGGACAGGTACAGCACGGGATTAGATACAGAGTAAAGCTCCCTCTACACGGTCCCCATCAAACACTCACAGGACAGGTACAGCACGGGGTTAGATACAGAGTACAGCTCACTCTACACTGTCCCCATCAAACACTCCCAGGACAGGTACAGCACGGGGTTAGATACAGAGTTAAGCTCCCTCTACACTGTCCCCAACAAACACTCCCAGGACAGGTTCAGCACGGGGTTAGATACTGAGTAAATCACGCTCTACACTGTCCCCATCAAACACTCCCAGGACAGGTACAGCACGGGGTTAGATACAGAGTAAAGCTTCCTCTACATTGTCCCCATCAAACACTCCCAGGGCTGTGTACAGCACGGGGTTAGATACAGAGTAAAGCTCCCTCTACACTGTCCCCATCAAACACTCCCAGGACAGGTACAACACGGGGTTAGATACACAGTAAAGCTCCCTCTAGACTGTCCCCATCAAACACTCTCAGGACAGGTACAGCACGGGGTTAGATACAGAGTAAAGCTCCCTCTACACTGACCCCATCAAACACTCCCAGGGCAGGTACAGCACGCGGTTAGATACAGAGAAAAGCTCCCTCTACACTGTCCCCCATCAAATACTCCCAGGACAGGTACAGCACGGGGTTAGATACAGAGTAAAGTTCCCTCTACACTGTCCCCATCAATAACTCCCAGGACAGGTACAGCACGGGGTTAGATAAAGAGTAAAGTTCCCTCTACACTGTCCCCATCAAACACTCCCAGGACAGGTACAGCACGGGGTTAGATACAGAGGAAAGCTCCCTCTACACTGTCCCCATCAAACTCTCCCAGGACAGGTACAGCATGGAGTTAGATACAGAGTAAAGCTCCCTCTACACTGTCCCCATAAAACACTCCCAGGACAGGTACAACACGGGGTTAGATACAGAGTAAAGCTCCCTCTACACTGTCCCCATCAAACACTCCCAGGACAGGTACAGCACGGGGTTAGATACAGAGTAAAGCTCCCTCTACACTGTCCCCATCAAACACTCCCAGGACAGGTACAGCACGGGGTTAGATACAGAGTAAAGCTCCTTCGACACTGTCCCCATCAAACACTCCCAGGACAGGTACAGCACGGGATTAGATACTGAGTAAAGCTCCCTCTACACTTTCCCCATCAAACACTCCCAGGACAGGTACAGTACGGGGTTAGATACAGAGTAAAGCTCCCTCTACACTGTCCCCATCAAACACTCCCAGGACAGGTACAGCACGGGGTTAGATACAGAGTAAAGCTCCCTCTACACTGTCCCCATCAAACACTCCCAGGACAGACACAGCACAGGGTTAGATACAGAGTAAAGCTCCTTCGACACTGTCCCCATCAAACACTCCCAGGACAGGTACAGCACGGGATTAGATACAGAGTAAAGCTCCCTCGACACTGTCCCCATCAAACACTCCCAGGACAGGAACAGCACGGGGTTAGATACAGAGTAAAGCTCCCTCTACACTGTCCCCATCAAACACTGCCAGGACAGGTACAGCACGGGGTTAGTCACAGAGTAAAGCTCCCTCTAAACTGTCCGAATCAAACACTCCCAGTACAGGTACAGCACGGGGTTAGATACAGAGTAAAGCTCCCTCTACACTGACCCCATCAAACACTCCCAGGGCAGGTACAGCACGGGGTTAGATACAGAGAAAAGCTCCCTCTACACTGTCCCCCATCAAATACTCCCAGGACAGGTACAGCACGGGGTTAGATACAGAGTAAAGTTCCCTCTACACTGTCCCCATCAATAACTCCCAGGACAGGTACAGCACGGGGTTAGATAAAGAGTAAAGTTCCCTCTACACTGTCCCCATCAAACACTCCCAGGACAGGTACAGCACGGGGTTAGATATAGAGTAAAGCTCCTTCGACACTGTCCCCATCAAACACTCCCAGGACAGGTACAGCACGGGATTAGATACAGAGTAAAGCTCCCTCTACACTGTCCCCATCAAACACTCCCAGGACAGGAACAGCACGGGGTTAGATACAGAGTAAAGCTCCCTCTACACTGTCCCCATCAAACACCCCCAGGGCAGGTACAGCACGGGGTTAGTCACAGAGTAAAGCTCCCTCTAAACTGTCCGAATCAAACACTCCCAGTACAGGTACCGCACGGGGTTAGATACAGAGTAAAGCTCGCTCTACACTGTCCCCAACAAACACTCCCAGGGCAGGTAAAGCACGGGGTTAGATACAGAGTAATGCTCCCTCTACACTGTCCCCAACAAACACTCCCAGGACAGGGACAGCACGGGGTTAGAGACAGAGTAAAGCTCCCTCTACACAATCCCCATCAAACACTCCCAGGACAGGTACAGCACGGGGTTAGATACAGATTAAAGCTCCCTCGACACTGTCCCCATTAAACACTCCCAGGACAGGTACAGCACGGGGTTAGATACAGAGTAAAGCTCCCTCTACACTGTCCCCATCAAACACTCCCAGGACAGGTACAGCACGGGGTTAGATACAGAGTAAAGCTCGCTCTACACTGTCCCCATCAAACACTCCCAGGACTGGTACAGCACGGGGTTAGATACAGAGTAAAGCTCCCTCTACACTGTCCCCATCAAACACTCCCAGGACAGGTACAGCACGGGGTTAGTCACATAGTAAAGCTCCCTCTAAACTGTCCGAATCAAACACTCCCAGTACAGGTACAGCACGGGGTTAGATACAGAGTAAAGCTCGCTCTACACTGTCCCCAACAAACACTCCCAGGGCAGGTACAGCACGGGGTTAGATACAGAGTAAAGCTCCCTCTACACTGTCCCCATCAAACACTCCCAGGACAGGTACAGCACAGGGTTAGATACAGAGTAAAGCTCCCTCGACACTGTCCCCATCAAACACTCCCAGGACAGGTACAGCACGGGGTTAGATACAGAGTAAAGCTCCCTCTACACTGTCCCCAACAAACACTCCCAGGACAGGGACAGCACGGGGTTAGAGACAGAGTAAAGCTCCCTCTACACGATCCCCATCAAACACTCCCAGGACAGGTACAGCACGGGGTTAGATACAGAGTAAAGCTCCCTCTACACTGTCCCCATCAAACACTCCCAGGACAGGTACAGCACGGGGTTAGATACAGAGTAAAGCTCCCTCGACACTGTCCCCATTAAACACTCCCAGCACAGGTACAGCACGGCGTTGGATACAGAGTAAAGCTCCCTCTACACTGTCCCCATCAAACACTCCCAGGACAGGTACAGCACGGGGTTAGATACAGAGTAAAGCTCCCTCTACACTGTCCCATCAAACACTCCCAGGACAGGTACAGCACGGGGTTAGATACAGAGTAAAGCTCGCTCTACACTGTCCCCATCAAACACTCCCAGGACAGGTACAGCACGGGGTTAGATACAGAGTAAAGCTCCCTCTACACTGTCCCCATCAAACACTCCCAGGACTGGTACAGCACGGGGTTAGATACAGAGTAAAGCTCCCTCTACACTGTCCCATCAAACACTCCCAGGACAGGTACAGCACGGGGTTAGATACAGAGTAAAGCTCCCTCTACATTGTCCCCATCAAACACTCCCAGGGCAGGTGCAGCACGGGGTTAGATACAGAGTAAAGCTCCCTCTACACTGTCCCCATCAAACACTCTCAGGACAGGTACAGCACGGGGTTAGATACAGAGTAAAGCTCCCTCTACACTGTCCCCATCAAACACTCCCAGGACAGGTACAGCACGGGATTAGATACAGAGTAAAGCTCCCTCTACACTGTCCCCATCAAACACTCCCAGGACAGGAACAGCACGGGGTTAGATACAGAGTAAAGCTCCCTCTACACTGTCCCCATCAAACACTCCCAGGACAGGTACAGCACGGGGTTAGTCACAGAGTAAAGCTCCCTCTAAACTATCCGAATCAAACACTCCCAGTACAGGTACCGCACGGGGTTAGATACAGAGTAAAGCTCGCTCTACACTGTCCCCAACAAACACTCCCAGGGCAGGTACAGCACGGGGTTAGATACAGAGTAAAGCTCCCTCTACACTGTCCCCAACAAACACTCCCAGGACAGGGACAGCACGGGGTTAGAGACAGAGTAAAGCTCCCTCTACACAATCCCCATCAAACACTCCCAGGACAGGTACAGCACGGGGTTAGATACAGAGTAAAGCTCCCTCGACACTGTCCCCATTAAACACTCCCAGGACAGGTACAGCACGGGGTTAGATACAGAGTAAAGCTCCCTCTACACTGTCCCCATCAAACACTCCCAGGACAGGTACAGCACAGGGTTAGATACAGAGTAAAGCTCGCTCTACACTGTCCCCATCAAACACTCCCAGGACTGGTACAGCACGGGGTTAGATACAGAGTAAAGCTCCCTCTACACTGTCCCCATCAAACACTCCCAGGACAGGTACAGCACGGGGTTAGTCACATAGTAAAGCTCCCTCTAAACTGTCCGAATCAAACACTCCCAGTACAGGTACAGCACGGCGTTAGATACAGAGTAAAGCTCGCTCTACACTGTCCCCAACAAACACTCCCAGGGCAGGTATAGCACGGGGTTAGATACAGAGTAAAGCTCCCTCTACACTGTCCCCATCAAACACTCCCAGGACAGGTACAGCACAGGGTTAGATACAGAGTAAAGCTCCCTCGACACTGTCCCCATCAAACACTCCCAGGACAGGTACAGCACGGGGTTAGATACAGAGTAAAGCTCCCTCTACACTGTCCCCAACAAACACTCCCAGGACAGGGACAGCACGGGGTTAGAGACAGAGTAAAGCTCCCTCTACACGATCCATATCAAACACTCCCAGGACAGGTACAGCACGGGGTTAGATACAGAGTAAAGCTCCCTCTACACTGTCCCCATCAAACACTCCCAGGACAGGTACAGCACGGGGTTAGATACAGAGTAAAGCTCCCTCGACACTGTCCCCATTAAACACTCCCAGCACAGGTACAGCACGGCGTTGGATACAGAGTAAAGCTCCCTCTACACTGTCCCCATCAAACACTCCCAGGACAGGTACAGCACGGGGTTAGATACAGAGTAAAGCTCCCTCTACAATGTCCCATCAAACACTCCCAGGACAGGTACAGCACGGGGTTAGATACAGAGTAAAGCTCGCTCTACACTGTCCCCATCAAACACTCCCAGGACAGGTACAGCACGGGGTTAGATACAGAGTAAAGCTCCCTCTACACTGTCCCCATCAAACACTCCCAGGACTGGTACAGCACGGGGTTAGATACAGAGTAAAGCTCCCTCTACACTGTCCCATCAAACACTCCCAGGACAGGCACAGCACGGGGTTAGATACAGAGTAAAGCTCCCTCTACATTGTCCCCATCAAACACTCCCAGGGCAGGTGCAGCACGGGGTTAGATACAGAGTAAAGCTCCCTCTACACTGTCCCCATCAAACACTCTCAGGACAGGTACAGCACGGGGTTAGATACAGAGTAAAGCTCCCTCTACACTGTCCCCATCAAACACTCCCAGGACAGGTACAGCACGGGGTTTGATACAGAGTACAGCTCATTCTACACTGTCCCCATCAAACACTCCCAGGACAGGGACAGCACGGGGTTAGATACAGAGTAAAGCTCCCTCTACACAGTCCCCATCAAACACTCCCAGGACAGACACAGCACGGAGTTAGATACAGAGTAAAGCTCCTTCGAATCTGTCCCCATCAAACACTCCCAGGACAGGCACAGCACGGGGTTAGATACAGAGTAAAGCTCCCTCTACACTGTCCCCATCAAATACTCCCAGGACAGGTACAGCACGGGGTTAGATACAGAGTATAGCTCCCTCTACATTGTCCCCATCAAACACTCCCAGGACAGGTACAGCACGGGATTAGATACAGAGTAAAGCTCCCTCTACACTGTCCCCATCAAACACTCCGAGGACAGGCACAGCACGGGGTTAGATACAGATTAAAGCTCCCTCTACACTATCCCCATCAAACAATCCCAGGACAGGTACAGCACGGGGTTAGACACAGAGTAAAGCTCCCTCTAAACTGTCCCCATCAAACACTCCCAGGACAGGGACAGCATGGGGTTAGATACAGAGTACAGCTCGCTCTGCACTGTCCCCAACAAACACTCCCAGGACAGGTTCAGCACGGGGTTAGATACAGAGTAAAGCACGCTCTACACTGTCCCCATCAAACACTCCCAGGACAGGTACAGCACGGGGTTAGATACAGATTAAAGCTCCCTCTACACTGTCCCCATCAAACACTCCCAGGACAGGTACAGCACGGGGTTAGATACAGAGTAAACTCCCTCTACACTGTCCCCATCAAACACTCCCAGGACAGGTACAGCACGGGGTTAGTACAGAGTAAAGCTCCCTCTACACTGTCCCCATCAAACACTCCCAGGACAGGTACAGCACGGGGTTAGATACAGACTAAAGCTCCCTCTACACTGTTCCCATCAAACACTCCCAGGACAGGTACAGCACGGGGTTAGATACAGAGTAAAGCTCCCTCCACACTGTCCCCAGCAAACACTCCCAGGACAGGTACAGCACGGCGTTAGATACAGAGTAAAGCTCCCTCTACACTGTCCCCATCAAACACTCCCAGGACAGGTACAGCACGGGGTTAGATACAGAGTAAAGCTCCCTCTACACTGTCCCCATCAAACAGTCCCAGGACAGGTACAGCACTGGGTTAGTCACATAGTAAAGCTCCCTCTAAACTGTCCGAATCAAACACTCCCAGTACAGGTACAGCACGGGGTTAGATACAGAGTAAAGCTCGCTCTACACTGTCCCCAACAAACACTCCCAGGGCAGGTACAGCACGGGGTTAGATACAGAGTAAAGCTCCCTCTTCACTGTCCCCATCAAACACTCCCAGGACAGGTACAGCACAGGGTTAGATACAGAGTAAAGCTCCCTCGACACTGTCCCCATCAAACACTCCCAGGACAGGTACAGCACGGGGTTAGATACAGAGTAAAGCTCCCTCTACACTGTCCCCAACAAACACTCCCAGGACAGGGACAGCACGGGGTTAGAGACAGAGTAAAGCTCCCTCTACACGATCCCCATCAAACACTCCCAGGACAGGTACAGCACGGGGTTAGATACAGAGTAAAGCTCCCTCTACACTGTCCCCATCAAACACTCCCAGGACAGGTACAGCACGGGGTTAGATACAGAGTAAGGCTCCCTCTATACTGTCCCCATCAAACACTCCCAGGACAGGTACAGCACGGGGTTAGATACAGAGTAAAGCTCCCTCGACACTGTCCCCATTAAACACTCCAGCACAGGTACAGCACGGGGTTAGATACAGAGTAAAGCTCCCTCTACACTGTCCCCATCAAACACTCCCAGGACTGGTACAGCACGGGGTTAGATACAGAGTAAAGCTCCCTCTACACTGTCCCCATCAAACACTCCCAGGACTGGTACAGCACGGGGTTAGATACAGAGTAAAGCTCCCTCTACACTGTCCCATCAAACACTCCCAGGACAGGTACAGCACGGGGTTAGATACAGAGTAAAGCTCCCTCTACATTGTCCCCATCAAACACTCCCAGGACAGGTACAGCACGGGGTTAGATACAGAGTAAAGCTCCCTCTACACTGTCCCATCAAACACTCCCAGGACAGGTACAGCACGGGGTTAGATACAGAGTAAAGCTCGCTCTACACTGTCCCCATCAAACACTCCCAGGACAGGTACAGCACGGGGTTAGATACAGAGTAAAGCTCCCTCTACACTGTCCCCATCAAACACTCCCAGGACTGGTACAGCACGGGGTTAGATACAGAGTAAAGCTCCCTCTACACTGTCCCATCAAACACTCCCAGGACAGGTACAGCACGGGGTTAGATACAGAGTAAAGCTCCCTCTACATTGTCCCCATCAAACACTCCCAGGGCAGGTGCAGCACGGGGTTAGATACAGAGTAAAGCTCCCTCTACACTGTCCCCATCAAACACTCCCAGGACAGGAACAGCACGGGGTTAGATACAGAGTAAACCTCCCTCTACACTGTCCCCATCAAACACTCCCAGGACAGGTACAGCACGGGGTTAGTCACAGAGTAAAGCTCCCTCTAAACTGTCCGAATCAAACACTCCCAGTACAGGTACCGCACGGGGTTAGATACAGAGTAAAGCTCGCTCTACACTGTCCCCAACAAACACTCCCAGGGCAGGTACAGCACGGGGTTAGATACAGAGTAAAGCTCCCTCTGCACTGTCCCCAACAAACACTCCCAGGACAGGGACAGCACGGGGTTAGAGACAGAGTAAAGCTCCCTCTACACAATCCCCATCAAACACTCCCAGGACAGGTACAGCACGGGGTTAGATACAGAGTAAAGCTCCCTCGACACTGTCCCCATTAAACACTCCCAGGACAGGTACAGCACGGGGTTAGATACAGAGTAAAGCTCCCTCTACACTGTCCCCATCAAACACTCCCAGGACAGGTACAGCACGGGGTTAGATACAGAGTAAAGCTCGCTCTACACTGTCCCCATCAAACACTCCCAGGACTGGTACAGCACGGGGTTAGATACAGAGTAAAGCTCCCTCTACACTGTCCCCATCAAACACTCCCAGGACAGGTACAGCACGGGGTTAGTCACATAGTAAAGCTCCCTCTAAACTGTCCGAATCAAACACTCCCAGTACAGGTACAGCACGGCGTTAGATACAGAGTAAAGCTCGCTCTACACTGTCCCCAACAAACACTCCCAGGGCAGGTACAGCACGGGGTTAGATACAGAGTAAAGCTCCCTCTACACTGTCCCCATCAAACACTCCCAGGACAGGTACAGCACAGGGTTAGATACAGAGTAAAGCTCCCTCGACACTGTCGCCATCAAACACTCCCAGGACAGGTACAGCACGGGGTTAGATACAGAGTAAAGCTCCCTCTACACTGTCCCCAACAAACACTCCCAGGACAGGGACAGCACGGGGTTAGAGACAGAGTAAAGCTCCCTCTACACGATCCCCATCAAACACTCCCAGGACAGGTACAGCACGGGGTTAGATACAGAGTAAAGCTCCCTCTACACTGTCCCCATCAAACACTCCCAGGACAGGTACAGCACGGGGTTAGATACAGAGTAAAGCTCCCTCGACACTGTCCCCATTAAACACTCCCAGCACAGGTACAGCACGGCGTTGGATACAGAGTAAAGCTCCCTCTACACTGTCCCCATCAAACACTCCCAGGACAGGTACAGCACGGGGTTAGATACAGAGTAAAGCTCCATCTACACTGTCCCATCAAACACTCCCAGGACAGGTACAGCACGGGGTTAGATACAGAGTAAAGCTCGCTCTACACTGTCCCCATCAAACACTCCCAGGACAGGTACAGCACGGGGTTAGATACAGAGTAAAGCTCCCTCTACACTGTCCCCATCAAACACTCCCAGGACTGGTACAGCACGGGGTTAGATACAGAGTAAAGCTCCCTCTACATTGTCCCCATCAAACACTCCCAGGGCAGGTGCAGCACGGGGTTAGATACAGAGTAAAGCTCCCTCTACACTGTCACCATCAAACACTCTCAGGACAGGTACAGCACGGGGTTAGATACAGAGTAAAGCTCCCTCTACACTGTCCCCATCAAACACTCCCAGGACAGGTACAGCACGGGGTTAGATACAGAATAAAGCTCCCTCTACACAGTCCCCATCAAACACTCCCAGGACAGACACAGCACGGGGTTAGATACAGAGTAAAGCTCCTTCGAATCTGTCCCCATCAAACACTCCCAGGACAGGCACAGCACGGGGTTAGATACAGAGTAAAGCTCCCTCTACACTGTCCCCATCAAACACTCCCAGGACAGGTACAGCACGGGGTTAGATACAGAGTATAGCTCCCTCTACATTGTCCCCATCAAACACTCCCAGGACAGGTACAGCACGGGATTAGATACAGAGTAAAGCTCCCTCTACACTGTCCCCATCAAACACTCCGAGGACAGGCACAGCACGGGGTTAGGTACAGAGTAAAGCACGCTCTACACTGTCCCCATCAAACACTCCCAGGACAGGTACAGCACGGGGTTAGATACAGAGTAAAGCTCCCTCTACACTGTCCCCATCAAACACTCCCAGGACAGGTACAGCACGGGGTTAGATACAGAGTAAAGCTCCCTCTACACTGTCCCCATCAAACACTCCCAGGACAGGTACAGCACGGGGTTAGATACAGACTAAAGCTCCCTCTACACTGTTCCCATCAAACACTCCCAGAACAGGTACAGCACGGGGTTAGATACAGAGTAAAGCTCCCTCCACACTGTCCCCAGCAAACACTCCCAGGACAGGTACAGCACGGCGTTAGATACAGAGTAAAGCTCCCTCTACACTGTCCCCATCAAACACTCCCAGGACAGGTACAGCACGGGGTTAGTTACAGAGTAAAGCTCCCTCTACACTGTCCCCATCAAACAGTCCCAGGACAGGTACAGCACGGGGTTAGTCACATAGTAAAGCTCCCTCTAAACTGTCCGAATCAAACACTCCCAGTACAGGTACAGCACGGGGTTAGATACAGAGTAAAGTTCGCTCTACACTGTCCCCAACAAACACTCCCAGGGCAGGTACAGCACGGGGTTAGATACAGAGTAAAGCTCCCTCTACACTGTCCCCATCAAACACTCCCAGGACAGGTACAGCACAGGGTTAGATACAGAGTAAAGCTCCCTCGACACTGTCCCCATCAAACACTCCCAGGACAGGTACAGCACGGGGTTAGTTACAGAGTAAAGCTCCCTCTACACTGTCCCCATCAAACAGTCCCAGGACAGGTACAGCACGGGGTTAGTCACATAGTAAAGCTCCCTCTAAACTGTCCGAATCAAACACTCCCAGTACAGGTACAGCACGGGGTTAGATACAGAGTAAAGTTCGCTCTACACTGTCCCCAACAAACACTCCCAGGGCAGGTACAGCACGGGGTTAGATACAGAGTAAAGCTCCCTCTACACTGTCCCCATCAAACACTCCCAGGACAGGTACAGCACAGGGTTAGATACAGAGTAAAGCTCCCTCGACACTGTCCCCATCAAACACTCCCAGGACAGGTACAGCATGGTGTTAGATACAGAGTAAAGCTCCCTCTACACTGTCTCCATCAAACACTCCCAGGAGAGGGACAGCACGGGGTTAGAGACAGAGTAAAGCTCCCTCTACACGATCCCCATCAAACACTCCCAGGACAGGTACAGCACGGGTTTAGATACAGAGTAAAGCTCCCTCTACACTGTCCCCATCAAACACTCCCAGGACAGGTACAGCACGGGGTTAGATACAGAGTAAAGCTCCCTCGACACTGTCCCCATTAAACACTCCAGCACAGGTACAGCACGGGGTTAGATACAGAGTAAAGCTCCCTCTACACTGTCCCCATCAAACACTCCCAGGACTGGTACAGCACGGGGTTAGATACAGAGTAAAGCTCCCTCTACACTGTCCCCATCAAACACTCCCAGGACTGGTACAGCACGGGGTTAGATACAGAGTAAAGCTCCCTCTACACTGTCCCATCAAACACTCCCAGGACAGGTACAGCACGGGGTTAGATACAGAGTAAAGCTCCCTCTACATTGTCCCCATCAAACACTCCCAGGGCAGGTGCAGCACGGGGTTAGATACAGAGTAAAGCTCCCTCTACACTGTCCCCATCAAACACTCCCAGGACAGGAACAGCACGGGGTTAGATACAGAGTAAACCTCCCTCTACACTGTCCCCATCAAACACTCCCAGGACAGGTACAGCACGGGGTTAGTCACAGAGTAAAGCTCCCTCTAAACTGTCCGAATCAAACACTCCCAGTACAGGTACCGCACGGGGTTAGATACAGAGTAAAGCTCGCTCTACACTGTCCCCAACAAACACTCCCAGGGCAGGTACAGCACGGGGTTAGATACAGAGTAAAGCTCCCTCTGCACTGTCCCCAACAAACACTCCCAGGACAGGGACAGCACGGGGTTAGAGACAGAGTAAAGCTCCCTCTACACAATCCCCATCAAACACTCCCAGGACAGGTACAGCACGGGGTTAGATACAGAGTAAAGCTCCCTCGACACTGTCCCCATTAAACACTCCCAGGACAGGTACAGCACGGGGTTAGATACAGAGTAAAGCTCCCTCTACACTGTCCCCATCAAACACTCCCAGGACAGGTACAGCACGGGGTTAGATACAGAGTAAAGCTCGCTCTACACTGTCCCCATCAAACACTCCCAGGACTGGTACAGCACGGGGTTAGATACAGAGTAAAGCTCCCTCTACACTGTCCCCATCAAACACTCCCAGGACAGGTACAGCACGGGGTTAGTCACATAGTAAAGCTCCCTCTAAACTGTCCGAATCAAACACTCCCAGTACAGGTACAGCACGGCGTTAGATACAGAGTAAAGCTCGCTCTACACTGTCCCCAACAAACACTCCCAGGGCAGGTACAGCACGGGGTTAGATACAGAGTAAAGCTCCCTCTACACTGTCCCCATCAAACACTCCCAGGACAGGTACAGCACAGGGTTAGATACAGAGTAAAGCTCCCTCGACACTGTCGCCATCAAACACTCCCAGGACAGGTACAGCACGGGGTTAGATACAGAGTAAAGCTCCCTCTACACTGTCCCCAACAAACACTCCCAGGACAGGGACAGCACGGGGTTAGAGACAGAGTAAAGCTCCCTCTACACGATCCCCATCAAACACTCCCAGGACAGGTACAGCACGGGGTTAGATACAGAGTAAAGCTCCCTCTACACTGTCCCCATCAAACACTCCCAGGACAGGTACAGCACGGGGTTAGATACAGAGTAAAGCTCCCTCGACACTGTCCCCATTAAACACTCCCAGCACAGGTACAGCACGGCGTTGGATACAGAGTAAAGCTCCCTCTACACTGTCCCCATCAAACACTCCCAGGACAGGTACAGCACGGGGTTAGATACAGAGTAAAGCTCCATCTACACTGTCCCATCAAACACTCCCAGGACAGGTACAGCACGGGGTTAGATACAGAGTAAAGCTCGCTCTACACTGTCCCCATCAAACACTCCCAGGACAGGTACAGCACGGGGTTAGATACAGAGTAAAGCTCCCTCTACACTGTCCCCATCAAACACTCCCAGGACTGGTACAGCACGGGGTTAGATACAGAGTAAAGCTCCCTCTACATTGTCCCCATCAAACACTCCCAGGGCAGGTGCAGCACGGGGTTAGATACAGAGTAAAGCTCCCTCTACACTGTCACCATCAAACACTCTCAGGACAGGTACAGCACGGGGTTAGATACAGAGTAAAGCTCCCTCTACACTGTCCCCATCAAACACTCCCAGGACAGGTACAGCACGGGGTTAGATACAGAATAAAGCTCCCTCTACACAGTCCCCATCAAACACTCCCAGGACAGACACAGCACGGGGTTAGATACAGAGTAAAGCTCCTTCGAATCTGTCCCCATCAAACACTCCCAGGACAGGCACAGCACGGGGTTAGATACAGAGTAAAGCTCCCTCTACACTGTCCCCATCAAACACTCCCAGGACAGGTACAGCACGGGGTTAGATACAGAGTATAGCTCCCTCTACATTGTCCCCATCAAACACTCCCAGGACAGGTACAGCACGGGATTAGATACAGAGTAAAGCTCCCTCTACACTGTCCCCATCAAACACTCCGAGGACAGGCACAGCACGGGGTTAGGTACAGAGTAAAGCACGCTCTACACTGTCCCCATCAAACACTCCCAGGACAGGTACAGCACGGGGTTAGATACAGAGTAAAGCTCCCTCTACACTGTCCCCATCAAACACTCCCAGGACAGGTACAGCACGGGGTTAGATACAGAGTAAAGCTCCCTCTACACTGTCCCCATCAAACACTCCCAGGACAGGTACAGCACGGGGTTAGATACAGAGTAAAGCTCCCTCTACACTGTCCCCATCAAACAGTCCCAGGACAGGTACAGCACGGGGTTAGTCACATAGTAAAGCTCCCTCTAAACTGTCCGAATCAAACACTCCCAGTACAGGTACAGCACGGGGTTAGATACAGAGTAAAGTTCGCTCTACACTGTCCCCAACAAACACTCCCAGGGCAGGTACAGCACGGGGTTAGATACAGAGTAAAGCTCCCTCTACACTGTCCCCATCAAACACTCCCAGGACAGGTACAGCACAGGGTTAGATACAGAGTAAAGCTCCCTCGACACTGTCCCCATCAAACACTCCCAGGACAGGTACAGCACGGGGTTAGATACAGAGTAAAGCTCCCTCTACACTGTCCCCAACAAACACTCCCAGGACAGGGACAGCACGGGGTTAGAGACAGAGTAAAGCTCCCTCTACACGATCCCCATCAAACACTCCCAGGACAGGTACAGCACGGGTTTAGATACAGAGTAAAGCTCCCTCTACACTGTCCCCATCAAACACTCCCAGGACAGGTACAGCACGGGGTTAGATACAGAGTAAAGCTCCCTCGACACTGTCCCCATTAAACACTCCAGCACAGGTACAGCACGGGGTTAGATACAGAGTAAAGCTCCCTCTACACTGTCCCCATCAAACACTCCCAGGACTGGTACAGCACGGGGTTAGATACAGAGTAAAGCTCCCTCTACACTGTCCCCATCAAACACTCCCAGGACTGGTACAGCACGGGGTTAGATACAGAGTAAAGCTCCCTCTACACTGTCCCATCAAACACTCCCAGGACAGGTACAGCACGGGGTTAGATACAGAGTAAAGCTCCCTCTACATTGTCCCCATCAAACACTCCCAGGGCAGGTGCAGCACGGGGATAGATACAGAGTAAAGCTCCCTCTACACTGTCCCCATCAAACACTCCCAGGACAGGTACAGCACGGGGTTAGATACAGAGTAAAGCTCCCTCTACACTGTCCCCATCAAACACTCTCAGGACAGGTACAGCACGGGGTTAGATACAGAGTAAAGCTCCCTCTACACTGTCCCCATCAAACACTCCCAGGATAGGTACAGCACGGGGTTTGATACAGAGTAAAGCTCATTCTACACTGTCCCCATCAAACACTCCCAGGACAGGGACAGCACGGGGTTAGATACAGAGTAAAGCTCCCTCTACACAGTCCCCATCAAACACTCCCAGGACAGACACAGCACGGGGTTAGATACAGAGTAAAGCTCCTTCGAATCTGTCCCCATCAAACACTCCCAGGACAGGCACAGCACGGGGTTAGATACAGAGTAAAGCTCCCTCTACACTGTCCCCATCAAACACTCCCAGGACAGGTACAGCACGGGGTTAGATACAGAGTATAGCTCCCTCTACATTGTCCCCATCAAACACTCCCAGGACAGGTACAGCACGGGATTAGATACAGAGTAAAGCTCCCTCTACACTGTCCCCATCAAATACTCACAGGACAGGTACAGCACAGGGTTAGATACAGAGTAAAGCTCCCTCTACACTGTCCCCATCAAACACTCCGAGGACAGGCACAGCACGGGGTTAGATACAGATTAAAGCTCCCTCTACACTGTCCCCATCAAACAATCCCAGGACAGGAACAGCACGGGGTTAGACACAGAGTAAAGCTCCCTCTAAACTGTCCGCATCAAACACTCCCAGTACAGGTACAGCATGGGGTTAGATACAGAGTACAGCTCGCTCTGCACTGTCCCCAACAAACACTCCCAGGACAGGTTCAGCACGGGGTTAGATACAGAGTAAAGCACGCTCTACACTGTCCCCATCAAACACTCCCAGGACAGGTACAGCACGGGGTTAGATACAGAGTAAAGCTCCCTCCACACAGTCCCCATCAAACACTCTCAGGACAGGTACAGCACGGGGTTCGATACAGAGTAAAGCTCCCTCTACACTGTCCCCATCAAGCACTCCCAGGAAAGGTACAGCAAGGGGTTAGATACAGAGTAAAGCTCCCGCTACACTGTCCCCATCAAACACTCCCAGGACAGGTACAGCACGGGGTTAGATGCAGAGTAAAGCTCCCTCTACACTGTCCCCATCAAACTCTCCCAGGACAGGTACAGCACGGGGTTAGATACAGAGTATAGCTCCCTCTACACTGTCCCCATCAAACTCTCCCAGGACAGGTACAGCACGGGGTTAGATACAGAGTAAAGCTCCCTCTACACTGTCCCCATCAAACACTCCCAGGACAGGTACAGCACGGGGTTAGATACAGAGTAAAGCTCCCTCTACACTGTCCCCATCAAACACTCCCAGGACAGGTACAGCACGGGGTTAGATACAGAGTAAAGCTCCCTCTACACTGTCCCCATCAAACACTCCCAGGACAGGTACAGCACGGGGTTAGATACAGAGTAAAGCTCCCTCTACACTGTCCCCATCAAACACTCCCAGGACAGGTACAGCACGGGGTTAGATACAGAGTAAAGCTCCCTCTACACTGTCCCCATCAAACACTCCCAGGACAGGTACAACACGGGGTTAGATACAGAGTAAATCTCCCTCTACACTCTCCCCATCAAACACTCCCAGGACAGGTACAGCACGGGGTTAGATACAGAGTAAAGCTTCCTCTACACGATCCCCATCAAACACCCACAGGACAGGTACAGCACGGGGTTAGATACAGAGTAAAGCTCCCTCTACACTGTCCACATCAAACACTCCCAGGACAGGTACAGCACGGGGTTAGATACAGAGTAAAGCTCCCTCTAAACTGTCTCCATCAAACACTCCCAGGACAGGTACAGCATGGGGTTAGATACAGAGTACAGCTCGCTCTGCACTGTCCCCATCAAACACTCCCAGGACAGGTACAGCACGGGATTAGATACAGAGTAAAGCTCCCTCTACACGGTCCCCAGCAAACACTCACAGGACAGGTACAGCACGGGATTAGATCCAGAGTACAGCTCACTCTACACTGTCCCCATCAAACACTCCCAGGACAGGTACAGCACGGGGTTAGATACAGAGTTAAGCTCCCTCTACACTGTCCCCAACAAACACTCCCAGGACAGGTTCAGCACGGGGTTAGATACTGAGTAAAGCACGCTCTACACTGTCCCCATCAAACACTCCCAGGACAGGTACAGCACGGGGTTAGATACAGAGTAAAGCTCCCTCTACACTGTCCCCATCAAACACTCCCAGGGCTGGTACAGCACGGGGTTAGATACAGAGTAAAGCTCCCTCTACACTGTCCCCATCAAACACTCCCAGGACAGGTACAACACGGGGTTAGATACACAGTAAAGCTCCCTCTACACTGTCCCCATCAAACACCCTCAGGACAGGTACAGCACGGGGTTAGATACAGAGTAAAGCTCCCTCTACACTGACCCCATCAAACACTCCCAGGGCAGGTACAGCACGGGGTTAGATACAGAGTAAAGCTCCCTCTACACAGTCCCCATCAAACACTCTCAGGACAGGTACAGCACGGGGTTAGATACAGAGAAAAGCTCCCTCTACACTGTCGCCATCCAGCATTCCCAGGACAGGTACAGCACGGGGTTAGATACAGAGAAAAGCTCCCTCTACACTGTCCCCCATCAAACACTCCCAGGACAGGTACAGCACGGGGTTAGAGACAGAGTAAAGTTCCCTCTACACTGTCCCCATCAATAACTCCCAGGACAGGTACAGCACGGGGTTAGATAAAGAGTAAAGTTCCCTCTACACTGTCCCCATCAAACACTCCCAGGACAGGTACAGCACGGGGTTAGATACAGAGGAAAGCTCCCTCTACACTGTCCCCATCAAACTCTCCCAGGACAGGTACAGCACGGGGTGAGATACAGAGTAAAGCTCCCTCTACACTGTCCCCATCAAACACTCCCAGGACAGGTACAGCATGGGGTTAGATACAGAGTAATGCCCCCTCTACACTGTCCCCATCAAACACTCCCAGGACAGACACAGCACAGGGTTAGATACAGAGTAAAGCTCCTTCGACACTGTCCCCATCAAACACTCCCAGGACAGGTACACAACGGGGTTAGATACAGAGTATCGCTCCCTCTACACTGTCCCCATCAAACACTCCCAGGACAGGTACAGCACGGGATTAGATACAGAGTAAAGCTCCCTCTACACTGTCCCCATCAAACACTCCCAGGACAGGTACAGCACGGGGTTAGATACAGAGTAAAGCTCCCTCTACACTGTCCCCATCAAACACTCCCAGGACAGGTACAGCACGGGGTTTGATACGGAGTAAAGCTCCCTCTAAACTGTCCGAATCAAACACTCCCAGTACAGGTACAGCACGGGGTTAGATACAGAGTAAAGCTCGCTCTACACTGTCCCCATTAAACACTCCCAAGTCAGGTACAGCACGGCGTTAGATACAGAGTAAAGCTCCCTCTACACTGTCCCCATCAAACACTCCCAGGACAGGTACAGCACGGGGTTAGTCACATAGTAAAGCTCCCTCTAAACTGTCCGAATCAAACACTCCCAGTACAGGTACAGCACGGGGTTAGATACAGAGTAAAGCTCGCTCTACACTGTCCCCAACAAACACTCCCAGGGCAGGTACAGCACGGGGTTAGATACAGAGTAAAGCTCCCTCTACACTGTCCCCATCAAACACTCCCAGGACAGGTACAGCACGGGGTTAGATACAGAGTAAAGCTCGCTCTACACTGTCCCCATCAAACACTCCCAGGACAGGTACAGCACAGGGTTAGATACAGAGTAAAGCTCCCTCGACACTGTCCCCATCAAACACTCCCAGGACAGGTACAGCACGGGGTTAGATACAGAGTAAAGCTCCCTCTACACTGTCCCCAACAAACACTCCCAGGACAGGGACAGTACGGGGTTAGAGACAGAGTCAAGCTCCCTCTACACGATCCCCATCAAACACTCCCAGGACAGGTACAGCACGGGTATAGATACAGAGTAAAGCTCCCTCTACACTGTCCCCATCAAACACTCCCAGGACAGGTACAGCACGGGGTTAGATACAGAGTAAAGCTCCCTCGACACTGTCCCCATTAAACACTCCCAGCACAGGTACAGCACGGCGTTGGATACAGAGTAAAGCTCCCTCTACACTGTCCCCATCAAACACTCCCAGGACAGGTACAGCACGGGGTTAGATACAGAGTAAAGCTCGCTCTACACTGTCCCCATCAAACACTCCCAGGACTGGTACAGCACGGGGTTAGATACAGAGTAAAGCTCCCTCGACACTGTCCCCATCAAACACTCCCAGGACAGGTACAGCACGGGGTTAGATACAGAGTAAAGCTCCCTCTACACTGTCCCCAACAAACACTCCCAGGACAGGTTCAGCACGGGGTTAGATACAGAGTAAAGCACGCACTACACTGTCCCCATCAAACACTCCCAGGACAGGTACAGCACGGGGTTAGATACAGAGTAAAGCTCCCTCTACATTGTCCCCATCAAACACTCCCAGGGCAGGTACAGCATGGGGTTAGATACAGAGTAAAGCTCCCTCTACACTGTCCCCATCAAACACTCTCAGGACAGGTACAGCACGGGGTTAGATACAGAGTAAAGCTCCCTCTACACTGTCCCCATCAAACACTCCCAGGACAGACACAGCACGGGGTTAGATACAGAGTAAAGCTCCTTCGAATCTGTCCCCATCAAACACTCCCAGGACAGGCACAGCACGGGGTTAGATACAGAGTAAAGCTCCCTCTACACTGTCCCCATCAAACACTCCCAGGACAGGTACAGCACGGGGTTAGATACAGAGTATAGCTCCCTCTACATTGTCCCCATCAAACACTCCCAGGACAGGTACAGCACGGGATTAGATACAGAGTAAAGCTCCCTCTACACTGTCCCCATCAAACACTCACAGGACAGGTACAGCACAGGGTTAGATACAGAGTAAAGCTCCCTCTACACTGTCCCCATCAAACACTCCGAGGACAGGTACAGCACGGGGTTAGATACAGAGTAAAGCTCCCTCCACACAGTCCCCATCAAACACTCTCAGGACAGGTACAGCACAGGGTTAGATACAGAGTAAAGCTCCCTCTACACTGTCCCCATCAAACACTCCCAGGACAGGTACAGCACGGGGTTAGATACAGAGTAAAGCTCCCTCTACACTGTCCCCATCAAACACTCCCAGGACAGGTACAGCACGGGGTTAGATACAGAGTAAAGCTCCCGCTACACTGTCCCCATCAAACACTCCCAGGACAGGTACAGCACGGGGTTAGATGCAGAGTAAAGCTCCCTCTACACTGTCTCCATCAAACACTCCCAGGACAGGTACAGCACGGGGTTAGATTCAGAGTAAAGCTCCATCTACACGATCCCCATCAAACACTCCCAGGACAGGTACAGCACGGGGTTAGATACAGAGTAAAGCTCCCTCTACACTGTCCCCATCAAACACTCCCAGGACAGGTACAGCACGGGGTTAGATACAGAGTAAAGCTCCCTCTACACTGTCCACATCAAACCCTCCCAGGACAGGTACAGCACGGGGTTAGATACAGAGTAAAGCTCCCTCTAAACTGTCTCCATCAAACACTCCCAGGACAGGTTCAGCACGGGGTTAGATACAGAGTAACGCATTGAACTACACTGTCCCCATCAAACACTCCCAGGACAGGTACAGCACGGGGTTAGATACAGAGTAAAGCTCCCTCTACATTGTCCCCATCAAACACTCCCAGGGCAGGTACAGCATGGGGTTAGATACAGAGTAAAGCTCCCTCTACACTGTCCCCATCAAACACTCTCAGGACAGGTACAGCACGGGGTTAGATACAGAGTAAAGCTCCCTCTACACTGTCCCCATCAAACACTCCCAGGACAGACACAGCACGGGGTTAGATACAGAGTAAAGCTCCTTCGAATCTGTCCCCATCAAACACTCCCAGGACAGGCACAGCACGGGGTTAGATACAGAGTAAAGCTCCCTCTACACTGTCCCCATCAAACACTCCCAGGACAGGTACAGCACGGGGTTAGATACAGAGTAAAGCTCCCTCTACACTGTCCCCATCAAACACTCCGAGGACAGGCACAGCACGGGGTTAGATACAGATTAAAGCTCCCTCTACACTGTCCCCATCAAACACTCCCAGGACAGGTACAGCACGGGGTTAGACACAGAGTAAAGCTCCCTCTAAACTGTCCGCATCAAACACTCCCAGTACAGGTACAGCATGGGGTTAGATACAGAGTAGAGCTCGCTCTGCACTGTCCCCATCAAACACTCCCAGGACAGGTACAGCACGGGGTTAGATACAGAGTAAAGCTCCCTCTACACTGTCCCCAACAAACACTCCCAGGACAGGTTCAGCACGGGGTTAGATACAGAATAAAGCACGCTCTACACTGTCCCCATCAAACACTCCCAGGACAGGTACAGCACGGGGTTAGATACAGAGTAAAGCTCCCTCTACACTGTCCCCATCAAAAACTCCCAGGACAGGTACAGCACGCGGTTAGATACAGAGTAAAGCTCCCTCTACACAGTCCCCATCAAACACTCCCAGGGCAGGTACAGCACGCGGTTAGATACAGAGTAAAGCTCCCTCGACACTGTCCCCATCAAACACTCTCAGGACAGGTACAGCACGGGGTTAGATACAGAGTAAAGCTCCCTCTACACTGTCCCCATCAAACACTCCCAGGGCAGGTACAGCACGGGGTTAGATACAGAGTAAAGCTCCCTCCACACAGTCCCCATCAAACACTCTCAGGACAGGTACAGCACGGGGTTAGATACAGAGTAAAGCTCCCTCTACACTGTCCCCATCAAGCACTCCCAGGACAGGTACAGCACGGGGTTAGATACAGAGTAAAGCTCCCGCTACACTGTCCCCATCAAACACTCCCAGGACAGGTACAGCACGGGGTTAGATACAGAGTAAAGCTCCCTCTACACTGTCCCCATCAAACTCTCCCAGGACAGGTACAGCACGGGGTTAGATACAGAGTAAAGCTCCCTCTACACTCTCCCCATCAAACACTCCCAGGACAGGTACAGCACGGGGTTAGATACAGAGTAAAGCTCCCTCTACACGATCCCCATCAAACACCCACAGGACAGGTACAGCACGGGGTTAGATACAGAGTAAAGCTCCCTCTACACTGTCCACATCAAACACTCCCAGGGCAGGTACAGCACGGCGTTAGATACAGAGTAAAGCTCCCTCTACACTGTCCCCATCAAACACTCCCAGGACAGGTACAGCACGGGGTTAGATTCAGAGTAAATCTCCCTCTACACGATCCCCATCAAACACTCCCAGGACAGGTACAGCACGGGGTTAGATACAGAGTAAAGCTCCCTCTACACTGTCCCCATCAAACACTCCCAGGACAGATATAGCACGGGGTTAGATACAGAGTAAAGCTCCCTCTACACTGTCCACATCAAACCCTCCCAGGACAGGTACAGCACGGGGTTAGATACAGAGTAAAGCTCCCTCTAAACTGTCTCCATCAAACACTCCCAGGACAGGTACAGCACGGGGTTAGATACAGAGTAAAGCTCCCTCTACACTGTCCCCATCCAGCATTCCCAGGAAAAGTACAGCACGGGATTAGATACAGAGTAAAGTTCCCTCTACACTGTCCCCATCAAACACTCCCAGGACAGGTACAGCACGGGGTTAGATACAGAGTAAAGCTCCCTCTACACTGTCCCCATCAAACACTCCCAGGACAGGTACAGCATGGGGTTAGATACAGAGTAAAACTCCCTCTACACTGTCCCCACCAAACACTCCCAGGACAGGTACAGCACGGGGTTAGAAACAGAGTAAAGCTCCCTCTACACTGTCCCCATCAAACACTCCCAGGACAGGTACAGCACGGGGTTAGATACAGAGTAAAACTCCCTCTACACTGTCCCCACCAAACACTCCCAGGACAGGCACAGCACGGGGTTAGATACAGAGTAAAGCTCCCTCTACACTGTCCCCATCAAACACTCCCAGGACAGGTACAGCACGGGGTTAGACACAGATTAAAGCTCCCTCTAAACTGTCCGCATCAAACACTCCCAGGACAGGTACAGCATGGGGTTAGATACAGAGTACAGCTCGCTCTACACTGTCCCCATCAAACACTCCCAGGACAGGTACAACACGGGGTTAGATACAGAGTAAAGCACCCTCTACACTGTTCCCAACAAACACTCCCAGGACAGGTTCAGAACGGGGTTAGATACAGAGTAAAGCACGCTCTACACTGTCCCCATCAAACACTCCCAGGACAGGTACAGCACGGGGTTAGATACAGAGTAAAGCTCCCTCTACACTGTCCCCATCAAACACTCCCAGGGCAGGTACAGCACGGGGTTAGATACAGAGTAAAGCTCCCTCTACACTGTCCCCATCAAACACTCTCAAGACAGGTACAGCACGGGGTTAGATACAGAGTAAAGCTCCCTCTACACTGTCCCCATCAAACACTCCCAGGGCAGGTACAGCACGGGGTTAGATACAGAGTAAAGCTCCCTCCACACAGTCCCCAACAAACACTCTCAGGACAGGTACAGCACGGGGTTAGATACAGAGTAAAGCTCCCTCTACACTGTCTCCATCAAACACTCCCAGGACAGGTACAGCACGGGGTTAGATACAGAGTAAAGCTCCCTCCACACAGTCCCCAACAAACACTCTCAGGACAGGTACAGCACGGGATTAGATACAGAGTAAAGCTCCCTCTACACTCTCCCCATCAAACACTCCCAGGACAGGTACAGCACGGGGTTCGATACAGAGTAAAGCTCCCTCTACACTGTCCCCATCAAACACTCCCAGGACAGGTACAGCACGGGGTTAGATACAGAGTAAAGCTCCCTCTACACTGTCCCCATCAAACTCTCCCAGGACAGGTACAGCACGGGGTTAGATACAGAGTAAAGCTCCCTCTACACTCTCCCCATCAAACACTCCCAGGACAGGTACAGCACGGGGTTAGATACAGAGTAAAGCTCCCTCTACACTGTCCCCATCAAACACTCCCAGGACAGGTACAGCACGGGGTTAGATTCAGAGTAAAGCTCCCTCTACACGATCCCCATCAAACACTCCCAGGACAGGTACAGCACGGGGTTAGATACAGAGTAAAGCTCCCTCTACACTGTCCCCATCAAACACTCCCAGGACAGATATAGCACGGGGTTAGATACAGAGTAAAGCTCCCTCTACACTGTCCCCATCAAACACTCCCAGGACAGGTACAGCACGGGGTTAGATACAGAGTAAAGCTCCCTCTAAACTGTCTCCATCAAACACTCCCAGGACAGGTACAGCACGGGGTTAGATACAGAGTAAAGCTCCCTCTACACTGTCCCCCATCAAATACTCCCAGGAAAAGTACAGCACGGGATTAGATACAGAGTAAAGTTCCCTCTACACTGTCCCCATCAAACACTCCCAGGACAGGTACAACACGGTGTTAGACACAGAGTAAAGCTCCCTCTACACTGTCCCCATCAAACACTCCCAGGACAGGTACAGCACGGTGTTAGATACAGAGTAAAGTTCCCTCTACACTGTCCCCATCAAACACTCCCAGGACAGGTACAGCACGGGGTTAGAAACAGAGTAAAGCTCCCTCTACACTGTCCCCATCAAACACTCCCAGGACAGGTACAGCACGGGGTTAGATACAGAGTAAAACTCCCTCTACACTGTCCCCACCAAACACTCCCAGGACAGGTACAGCACGGGGTTAGATACAGATTAAAGCTCCCTCTACACTGTCCCCATCAAACACTCCCAGGACAGGTACAGCACGGGGTTAGACACAGAGTAAAGCTCCCTCTAAACTGTCCGCATCAAACACTCCCAGGACAGGTACAGCATGGGGTTAGATACAGAGTACAGCTCACTCTACACTGTCTCCATCAAACACTCCCAGGACAGGTACAGCACGGGGTTAGATACAGAGTAAAGCTCCCTCTACACTGTCCCCAACAAACTCTCCCAGGACAGGTTCAGAACGGGGTTAGATACAGAGTAAAGCACGCTCTACACTGTCCCCATCAAACACTCCCAGGAAAGGTACAGCACGGGGTTAGATACAGAGTAAAACTCCCTCTACACTGTCCCCACCAAACACTCCCAGGACAGGCACAGCACGGGGTTAGATACAGAGTAAAGCTCCCTCTACACTGTCCCCATCAAACACTCCCAGGACAGGTACAGCACGGGGTTAGACACAGATTAAAGCTCCCTCTAAACTGTCCGCATCAAACACTCCCAGGACAGGTACAGCATGGGGTTAGATACAGAGTACAGCTCGCTCTACACTGTCCCCATCAAACACTCCCAGGACAGGTACAACACGGGGTTAGATACAGAGTAAAGCACCCTCTACACTGTTCCCAACAAACACTCCCAGGACAGGTTCAGAACGGGGTTAGATACAGAGTAAAGCTCCCTCCACACAGTCCCCATCAAACACTCTCAGGACAGGTACAGCACGGGGTTAGATACAGAGTAAAGCTCTCTCTACACTGTCCCCATCAAACACTCCCAGGGCAGGTACAGCACGGGGTTAGATACAGAGTAAAGCTCCCGCTACACTGTCCCCATCAAACACTCCCAGGACAGGTACAGCACGGGGTTAGATGCAGAGTAAAGCTCCCTCTACACTGTCCCCATCAAACACTCCCAGGGCAGGTACAGCACGGGGTTAGATACAGAGTAAAGCTCCCTCTACACTCTCCCCATCAAACACTCCCAGGACAGGTACAGCACGGGGTTAGATACAGAGTAAAGCTCCCTCTACACGATCCCCATCAAACACCCACAGGACAGGTACAGCACTGGGTTAGATACAGAGTAAAGCTCCCTCTACACTGTCCCCATCAAACACTCCCAGGACAGGTACAGCACGGGGTTAGATACAGAGTAAAGCTCCCTCTACACTGTCCCCATCAAACACTCCCAGGGCAGGTACAGCACGGCGTTAGATACAGAGTAAAGCTCCCTCTACACTGTCCCCATCAAACACTCCCAGGACAGGTACAGCACGGGGTTAGATTCAGAGTAAAGCTCCATCTACACGATCCCCATCAAACACTCCCAGGACAGGTACAGCACGGGGTTAGATACAGAGTAAAGCTCCCTCTACACTGTCCCCATCAAACACTCCCAGGACAGGTACAGCACGGGGTTAGATACAGAGTAAAGCTCCCTCTACACTGTCCACATCAAACCCTCCCAGGACAGGTACAGCACGGGGTTAGATACAGAGTAAAGCTCCCTCTAAACTGTCTCCATCAAACACTCCCAGGACAGGTTCAGCACGGGGTTAGATACAGAGTAACGCATTGAACTACACTGTCCCCATCAAACACTCCCAGGACAGGTACAGCACGGGGTTAGATACAGAGTAAAGCTCCCTCTACATTGTCCCCATCAAACACTCCCAGGGCAGGTACAGCATGGGGTTAGATACAGAGTAAAGCTCCCTCTACACTGTCCCCATCAAACACTCTCAGGACAGGTACAGCACGGGGTTAGATACAGAGTAAAGCTCCCTCTACACTGTCCCCATCAAACACTCCCAGGACAGACACAGCACGGGGTTAGATACAGAGTAAAGCTCCTTCGAATCTGTCCCCATCAAACACTCCCAGGACAGGCACAGCACGGGGTTAGATACAGAGTAAAGCTCCCTCTACACTGTCCCCATCAAACACTCCCAGGACAGGTACAGCACGGGGTTAGATACAGAGTAAAGCTCCCTCTACACTGTCCCCATCAAACACTCCGAGGACAGGCACAGCACGGGGTTAGATACAGATTAAAGCTCCCTCTACACTGTCCCCATCAAACACTCCCAGGACAGGTACAGCACGGGGTTAGACACAGAGTAAAGCTCCCTCTAAACTGTCCGCATCAAACACTCCCAGTACAGGTACAGCATGGGGTTAGATACAGAGTAGAGCTCGCTCTGCACTGTCCCCATCAAACACTCCCAGGACAGGTACAGCACGGGGTTAGATACAGAGTAAAGCTCCCTCTACACTGTGCCCAACAAACACTCCCAGGACAGGTTCAGCACGGGGTTAGATACAGAATAAAGCACGCTCTACACTGTCCCCATCAAACACTCCCAGGACAGGTACAGCACGGGGTTAGATACAGAGTAAAGCTCCCTCTACACTGTCCCCATCAAAAACTCCCAGGACAGGTACAGCACGCGGTTAGATACAGAGTAAAGCTCCCTCTACACAGTCCCCATCAAACACTCCCAGGGCAGGTACAGCACGCGGTTAGATACAGAGTAAAGCTCCCTCGACACTGTCCCCATCAAACACTCTCAGGACAGGTACAGCACGGGGTTAGATACAGAGTAAAGCTCCCTCTACACTGTCCCCATCAAACACTCCCAGGGCAGGTACAGCACGGGGTTAGATACAGAGTAAAGCTCCCTCCACACAGTCCCCATCAAACACTCTCAGGACAGGTACAGCACGGGGTTAGATACAGAGTAAAGCTCCCTCGACACTGTCCCCATCAAGCACTCCCAGGACAGGTACAGCACGGGGTTAGATACAGAGTAAAGCTCCCTCTACACTGTCCCCATCAAGCACTCCCAGGACAGGTACAGCACGGGGTTAGATACAGAGTAAAGCTCCCGCTACACTGTCCCCATCAAACACTCCCAGGACAGGTACAGCACGGGGTTAGATACAGAGTAAAGCTCCCTCTACACTGTCCCCATCAAACTCTCCCAGGACAGGTACAGCACGGGGTTAGATACAGAGTAAAGCTCCCTCTACACTCTCCCCATCAAACACTCCCAGGACAGGTACAGCACGGGGTTAGATACAGAGTAAAGCTCCCTCTACACGATCCCCATCAAACACCCACAGGACAGGTACAGCACGGGGTTAGATACAGAGTAAAGCTCCCTCTACACTGTCCCCATCAAACACTCCCAGGGCAGGTACAGCACGGCGTTAGATACAGAGTAAAGCTCCCTCTACACTGTCCCCATCAAACACTCCCAGGACAGGTACAGCACGGGGTTAGATTCAGAGTAAATCTCCCTCTACACGATCCCCATCAAACACTCCCAGGACAGGTACAGCACGGGGTTAGATACAGAGTAAAGCTCCCTCTACACTGTCCCCATCAAACACTCCCAGGACAGATATAGCACGGGGTTAGATACAGAGTAAAGCTCCCTCTACACTGTCCACATCAAACCCTCCCAGGACAGGTACAGCACGGGGTTAGATACAGAGTAAAGCTCCCTCTAAACTGTCTCCATCAAACACTCCCAGGACAGGTACAGCACGGGGTTAGATACAGAGTAAAGCTCCCTCTACACTGTCCCCATCCAGCATTTCCAGGAAAAGTACAGCACGGGATTAGATACAGAGTAAAGTTCCCTCTACACTGTCCCCATCAAACACTCCCAGGACAGGTACAGCACGGGGTTAGATACAGAGTAAAGCTCCCTCTACACTGTCCCCATCAAACACTCCCAGGACAGGTACAGCATGGGGTTAGATACAGAGTAAAACTCCCTCTACACTGTCCCCACCAAACACTCCCAGGACAGGTACAGCACGGGGTTAGAAACAGAGTAAAGCTCCCTCTACACTGTCCCCATCAAACACTCCCAGGACAGGTACAGCACGGGGTTAGATACAGAGTAAAACTCCCTCTACACTGTCCCCACCAAACACTCCCAGGACAGGCACAGCACGGGGTTAGATACAGAGTAAAGCTCCCTCTACACTGTCCCCATCAAACACTCCCAGGACAGGTACAGCACGGGGTTAGACACAGATTAAAGCTCCCTCTACACTGTCCCCATCAAACACTCCCAGGACAGGTACAGCATGGGGTTAGATACAGAGTACAGCTCGCTCTACACTGTCCCCATCAAACACTCCCAGGACAGGTACAACACGGGGTTAGATACAGAGTAAAGCACCCTCTACACTGTTCCCAACAAACACTCCCAGGACAGGTTCAGAACGGGGTTAGATACAGAGTAAAGCACGCTCTACACTGTCCCCATCAAACACTCCCAGGACAGGTACAGTACGGGGTTAGATACAGAGTAAAGCTCCCTCTACACTGTCCCCATCAAACACTCCCAGGGCAGGTACAGCACGGGGTTAGATACAGAGTAAAGCTCCCTCTACACTGTCCCCATCAAACACTCTCAAGACAGGTACAGCACGGGGTTAGATACAGAGTAAAGCTCCCTCTACACTGTCCCCATCAAACACTCCCAGGGCAGGTACAGCACGGGGTTAGATACAGAGTAAAGCTCCCTCCACACAGTCCCCAACAAACACTCTCAGGACAGGTACAGCACGGGGTTAGATACAGAGTAAAGCTCCCTCTACACTGTCCCCATCAAACACTCCCAGGACAGGTACAGCACGGGGTTAGATACAGAGTATAGCTCCCTCTCCACTGTCCCCATCAAACTCTCCCAGGACAGGTACAGCACGGGGTTAGATACAGAGTAAAGCTCCCTCTACACTCTCCCCATCAAACACTCCCAGGACAGGTACAGCACGGGGTTAGATACAGAGTAAAGCTCCCTCTACACTGTCCCCATCAAACACTCCCAGGGCAGGTACAGCACGGCGTTAGATACAGAGTAAAGCTCCCTCTACACTGTCCCCATCAAACACTCCCAGGACAGGTACAGCACGGGGTTAGATTCAGAGTAAAGCTCCCTCTACACGATCCCCATCAAACACTCCCAGGACAGGTACAGCACGGGGTTAGATACAGAGTAAAGCTCCCTCTACACTGTCCCCATCAAACACTCCCAGGACAGGTACAGCACGGGGTTAGATACAGAGTATAGCTCCCTCTACACTGTCCCCATCAAACTCTCCCAGGACAGGTACAGCACGGGGTTAGATACAGAGTAAAGCTCCCTCTACACTCTCCCCATCAAACACTCCCAGGACAGGTACAGCACGGGGTTAGATACAGAGTAAAGCTCCCTCTACACTGTCCCCATCAAACACTCCCAGGGCAGGTACAGCACGGCGTTAGATACAGAGTAAAGCTCCCTCTACACGATCCCCATCAAACACTCCCAGGACAGGTACAGCACGGGGTTAGATACAGAGTAAAGCTCCCTCTACACTGTCCCCATCAAACACTCCCAGGACAGGTACCGCACGGGGTTAGATACAGAGTTAAGCTCCCTCTACACTGTCCCCATCAAACACTCCCAGGACAGGTACAGCACGGGGTTAGATACAGAGTAAAGCTCCCTCTACACTGTCCCCATCAAACACTCCCAGGACAGGTACAGCACGGGGTTAGATTCAGAGTAAAGCTCCCTCTACACGATCCCCATCAAACACTCCCAGGACAGGTACAGCACGGGGTTAGATACAGAGTAAAGCTCCCTCTACACTGTCCCCATCAAACACTCCCAGGACAGATATAGCACGGGGTTAGATACAGAGTAAAGCTCCCTCTACACTGTCCCCATCAAACACTCCCAGGACAGGTACAGCACGGGGTTAGATACAGAGTAAAGCTCCCTCTAAACTGTCTCCATCAAACACTCCCAGGACAGGTACAGCACGGGGTTAGATACAGAGTAAAGCTCCCTCTACACTGTCCCCCATCAAATACTCCCAGGAAAAGTACAGCACGGGATTAGATACAGAGTAAAGCTCCCTCTACACTGTCCCCATCAAACACTCCCAGGACAGGTACAACACGGTGTTAGACACAGAGTAAAGCTCCCTCTACACTGTCCCCATCAAACACTCCCAGGACAGGTACAGCACGGTGTTAGATACAGAGTAAAGTTCCCTCTACACTGTCCCCATCAAACACTCCCAGGACAGGTACAGCACGGGGTTAGAAACAGAGTAAAGCTCCCTCTACACTGTCCCCATCAAACACTCCCAGGACAGGTACAGCACGGGGTTAGATACAGAGTAAAACTCCCTCTACACTGTCCCCACCAAACACTCCCAGGACAGGTACAGCACGGGGTTAGATACAGATTAAAGCTCCCTCTACACTGTCCCCATCAAACACTCCCAGGACAGGTACAGCACGGGGTTAGACACAGAGTAAAGCTCCCTCTAAACTGTCCGCATCAAACACTCCCAGGACAGGTACAGCATGGGGTTAGATACAGAGTACAGCTCACTCTACACTGTCTCCATCAAACACTCCCAGGACAGGTACAGCACGGGGTTAGATACAGAGTAAAGCTCCCTCTACACTGTCCACATCAAACCCTCCCAGGACAGGTACAGCACGGGGTTAGATACAGAGTAAAGCTCCCTCTAAACTGTCTCCATCAAACACTCCCAGGACAGGTTCAGCACGGGGTTAGATACAGAGTAACGCATTGAACTACACTGTCCCCATCAAACACTCCCAGGACAGGTACAGCACGGGGTTAGATACAGAGTAAAGCTCCCTCTACATTGTCCCCATCAAACACTCCCAGGGCAGGTACAGCATGGGGTTAGATACAGAGTAAAGCTCCCTCTACACTGTCCCCATCAAACACTCTCAGGACAGGTACAGCACGGGGTTAGATACAGAGTAAAGCTCCCTCTACACTGTCCCCATCAAACACTCCCAGGACAGACACAGCACGGGGTTAGATACAGAGTAAAGCTCCTTCGAATCTGTCCCCATCAAACACTCCCAGGACAGGCACAGCACGGGGTTAGATACAGAGTAAAGCTCCCTCTACACTGTCCCCATCAAACACTCCCAGGACAGGTACAGCACGGGGTTAGATACAGAGTAAAGCTCCCTCTACACTGTCCCCATCAAACACTCCGAGGACAGGCACAGCACGGGGTTAGATACAGATTAAAGCTCCCTCTACACTGTCCCCATCAAACACTCCCAGGACAGGTACAGCACGGGGTTAGACACAGAGTAAAGCTCCCTCTAAACTGTCCGCATCAAACACTCCCAGTACAGGTACAGCATGGGGTTAGATACAGAGTAGAGCTCGCTCTGCACTGTCCCCATCAAACACTCCCAGGACAGGTACAGCACGGGGTTAGATACAGAGTAAAGCTCCCTCTACACTGTGCCCAACAAACACTCCCAGGACAGGTTCAGCACGGGGTTAGATACAGAATAAAGCACGCTCTACACTGTCCCCATCAAACACTCCCAGGACAGGTACAGCACGGGGTTAGATACAGAGTAAAGCTCCCTCTACACTGTCCCCATCAAAAACTCCCAGGACAGGTACAGCACGCGGTTAGATACAGAGTAAAGCTCCCTCTACACAGTCCCCATCAAACACTCCCAGGGCAGGTACAGCACGCGGTTAGATACAGAGTAAAGCTCCCTCGACACTGTCCCCATCAAACACTCTCAGGACAGGTACAGCACGGGGTTAGATACAGAGTAAAGCTCCCTCTACACTGTCCCCATCAAACACTCCCAGGGCAGGTACAGCACGGGGTTAGATACAGAGTAAAGCTCCCTCCACACAGTCCCCATCAAACACTCTCAGGACAGGTACAGCACGGGGTTAGATACAGAGTAAAGCTCCCTCTACACTGTCCCCATCAAGCACTCCCAGGACAGGTACAGCACGGGGTTAGATACAGAGTAAAGCTCCCGCTACACTGTCCCCATCAAACTCTCCCAGGACAGGTACAGCACGGGGTTAGATACAGAGTAAAGCTCCCTCTACACTCTCCCCATCAAACACTCCCAGGACAGGTACAGCACGGGGTTAGATACAGAGTAAAGCTCCCTCTACACGATCCCCATCAAACACCCACAGGACAGGTACAGCACGGGGTTAGATACAGAGTAAAGCTCCCTCTACACTGTCCCCATCAAACACTCCCAGGGCAGCTACAGCACGGCGTTAGATACAGAGTAAAGCTCCCTCTACACTGTCCCCATCAAACACTCCCAGGACAGGTACAGCACGGGGTTAGATTCAGAGTAAATCTCCCTCTACACGATCCCCATCAAACACTCCCAGGACAGGTACAGCACGGGGTTAGATACAGAGTAAAGCTCCCTCTACACTGTCCACATCAAACCCTCCCAGGACAGGTACAGCACGGGGTTAGATACAGAGTAAAGCTCCCTCTAAACTGTCTCCATCAAACACTCCCAGGACAGGTACAGCACGGGGTTAGATACAGAGTAAAGCTCCCTCTACACTGTCCCCATCCAGCATTCCCAGGAAAAGTACAGCACGGGATTAGATACAGAGTAAAGTTCCCTCTACACTGCCCCCATCAAACACTCCCAGGACAGGTACAGCACGGGGTTAGATACAGAGTAAAGCTCCCTCTACACTGTCCCCATCAAACACTCCCAGGACAGGTACAGCATGGGGTTAGATACAGAGTAAAACTCCCTCTACACTGTCCCCACCAAACACTCCCAGGACAGGTACAGCACGGGGTTAGAAACAGAGTAAAGCTCCCTCTACACTGTCCCCATCAAACACTCCCAGGACAGGTACAGCACGGGGTTAGATACAGAGTAAAAGTCCCTCTACACTGTCCCCACCAAACACTCCCAGGACAGGCACAGCACGGGGTTAGATACAGAGTAAAGCTCCCTCTACACTGTCCCCATCAAACACTCCCAGGACAGGTACAGCACGGGGTTAGACACAGAGTAAAGCTCCCTCTAAACTGTCCGCATCAAACACTCCCAGGACAGGTACAGCATGGGGTTAGATACAGAGTACAGCTCGCTCTACACTGTCCCCATCAAACACTCCCAGGACAGGTACAACACGGGGTTAGATACAGAGTAAAGCACCCACTACACTGTTCCCAACAAACACTCCCAGGACAGGTTCAGAACGGGGTTAGATACAGAGTAAAGCACGCTCTACACTGTCCCCATCAAACACTCCCAGGACAGGTACAGCACGGGGTTAGATACAGAGTAAAGCTCCCTCTACACTGTCCCCATCAAACACTCCCAGGGCAGGTACAGCACGGGGTTAGATACAGAGTAAAGCTCCCTCTACACTGTCCCCATCAAACACTCTCAAGACAGGTACAGCACGGGGTTAGATACAGAGTAAAGCTCCCTCTACACTGTCCCCATCAAACACTCCCAGGGCAGGTACAGCACGGGGTTAGATACAGAGTAAAGCTCCCTCTACACAGTCCCCAACAAACACTCTCAGGACAGGTACAGCACGGGGTTAGATACAGAGTAAAGCTCCCTCTAAACTGTCTCCATCAAACACTCCCAGGACAGGTACAGCACGGGGTTAGATACAGAGTAAAGCTCCCTCTACACTGTCCCCCATCAAATACTCCCAGGAAAAGTACAGCACGGGATTAGATACAGAGTAAAGTTCCCTCTACACTGTCCCCATCAAACACTCCCAGGACAGGTACAACACGGTGTTAGACACAGAGTAAAGCTCCCTCTACACTGTCCCCATCAAACACTCCCAGGACAGGTACAGCACGGTGTTAGATACAGAGTAAAGTTCCCTCTACACTGTCCCCATCAAACACTCCCAGGACAGGTACAGCACGGGGTTAGAAACAGAGTAAAGCTCCCTCTACACTGTCCCCATCAAACACTCCCAGGACAGGTACAGCACGGGGTTAGATACAGAGTAAAACTCCCTCTACACTGTCCCCATCAAACACTCCCAGGACAGGTACAGCACGGGGTTAGATACAGAGTAAAGCTCCCTCTACACTGTCCCCACCAAACACTCCCAGGACAGGTACAGCACGGGGTTAGATACAGATTAAAGCTCCCTCTACACTGTCCCCATCAAACACTCCCAGGACAGGTACAGCACGGGGTTAGACACAGAGTAAAGCTCCCTCTAAACTGTCCGCATCAAACACTCCCAGGACAGGTACAGCATGGGGTTAGATACAGAGTACAGCTCACTCTACACTGTCTCCATCAAACACTCCCAGGACAGGTACAGCACGGGGTTAGATACAGAGTAAAGCTCCCTCTACACTGTCCCCAACAAACTCTCCCAGGACAGGTTCAGAACGGGGTTAGATACAGAGTAAAGCACGCTCTACACTGTCCCCATCAAACACTCCCAGGAAAGGTACAGCACGGGGTTAGATACAGAGTAAAGCTCCCTCTACACTGTCCCCATCAAACACTCCCAGGGCAGGTACAGCACGGGGTTAGATACAGAGTAAAGCTCCCTCTACACTGTCCCCATCAAACACTCTCAAGACAGGTACAGCACGGGGTTAGATACAGAGTAAAGCTCCCTCTACACTGTCCCCATCAAACACTCCCAGGGCAGGTACAGCACGGGGTTAGATACAGAGTAAAGCTCCCTCCACACAGTCCCCATCAAACACTCTCAGGACAGGTACAGCACGGGGTTAGATACAGAGTAAAGCTCCCTCTACACTGTCCCCATCAAACACTCCCAGGACAGGTACAGCACGGGGTTAGATGCAGAGTAAAGCTCCCTCTACACTGTCCCCATCAAACACTCTCAAGACAGGTACAGCACGGGGTTAGATACAGAGTAAAGCTCCCTCTACACTGTCCCCATCAAACACTCCCAGGGCAGGTACAGCACGGGGTTAGATACAGAGTAAAGCTCCCTCCACACAGTCCCCATCAAACACTCTCAGGACAGGTACAGCACGGGGTTAGATACAGAGTAAAGCTCCCTCTACACTGTCCCCATCAAACACTCCCAGGACAGGTACAGCACGGGGTTAGATACAGAGTAAAGTTCCCTCTACACTGTCCCCATCAAACACTCCCAGGACAGGTACAGCACGGGGTTAGATGCAGAGTAAAGCTCCCTCTACACGATCCCCATCAAACACCCACAGGACAGGTACAGCACGGGGTTAGATACAGAGTAAACCTCCCTCTACACTGTCCCCATCAAACACTCCCAGGGCAGGTACAGCACGGCGTTAGATACAGAGTAAAGCTCCCTCTACACTGTCCCCATCAAACACTCCCAGGACAGGTACAGCACGGGGTTAGATTCAGAGTAAAGCTCCCTCTACACGATCCCCATCAAACACTCCCAGGACACGTACAGCACGGGGTTAGATACAGAGTAAAGCTCCCTCTACACTGTCCCCATCAAACACTCCCAGGACAGATATAGCACGGGGTTAGATACAGAGTAAAGCTCCCTCTACACTGTCCCCATCAAACACTCCCAGGACAGGTACAGCACGGGGTTAGATACAGAGTAAAGCTCCCTCTAAACTGTCTCCATCAAACACTCCCAGGACAGGTACAGCACGGGGTTAGATAAAGAGTAAAGCTCCCCCTACACTGTCCCCCATCAAATACTCCCAGGAAAAGTACAGCACGGGGTTAGATACAGAGTAAAGTTCCCTCTACACTGTCCCCATCAAACACTCCCAGGACAGGTACAGCACGGGGTTAACAATAGAGTAAAGCTCCCTCCACACTGTCCCCATCAAACACTCCCAGGACAGGTACAGCACGGGGTTAGTCACAGAGTAAAGCTCCCTCTAAACTGTCCGAATCAAACACTCCCAGTACAGGTACAGCACGGGGTTAGATACAGAGTAAAGCTCCCTCTACACTGTCCCCAACAAACACTCCCAGGACAGGGACAGCACGGGGTTAGAGACAGAGTAAAGCTCCCTCTACACGATCCCCATCAAACACTCCCAGGACAGGTACAGCACGGGGTTAGATACAGAGTAAAGCTCCCTCTACACTGTCCCCATCAAACACTCCCAGGACAGGTACAGCACGGGGTTAGATACAGAGTAAAGCTCCCTCGACACTGTCCCCATTAAACACTCCCAGCACAGGTACAGCACGGGGTTAGATACAGAGTAAAGCTCCCTCTACACTGTCCCCATCAAACACTCCCAGGACAGGTACAGCACGGGGTTAGATACAGAGTAAAGCTCCCTCTACACTGTCCCCATCAAACACTCCCAGGACAGGTACAGCACGGGGTTAGATACAGAGTAAAGCTCGCTCTACTCTGTCCCCATCAAACACTCCCAGGACGGGAACAGCACGGGGTTAGATACAGAGTAAAGCTCCCTCTACACTGTCCCCATCAAACACTCCCAGGACAGGTACAGCCCGGGGTTAGATACAGAGTAAAGCTCCCTCTACACTGTCCCCATCAAACACTCCCAGGACAGGTACAGCACGGGGTTAGTCACATAGTAAAGCTCCCTCCAAACTGTCCGAATCAAACACTCCCAGTACAGGTACAGCACGGGGTTAGATACAGAGTAAAGCTCGCTCTACACTGTCCCCAACAAACACTCCCAGGGCAGGTACAGCACAGGGTTAGATACAGAGTAAAGCTCCCTCTACACTGTCCCCATCAAACACTCCCAGGACAGGTACAGCACGAGGTAAGATACAGAGTAAAGCTCCCTCGACACTGTCCCCATCAAACACTCCCAGGACAGGTACAGCACGGGGTTAGATACAGAGTAAAGCTCCCTCTACACTGTCCCCAACAAACACTCCCAGGACAGGGACAGCACGGGGTTAGATACAGAGTAAAGCTCCCTCTACACTGTCCCCATCAAACACTCTCAGGACAGGTACAGCACGGGGTTAGATACAGAGTAAAGCTCATTCTACACTGTCCCCATCAAACACTCCCAGGACAGGGACAGCACGGGGTTTGATACAGAGTAAAGCTCTTTCTACACTGTCCCCATCAAACACTCCCAGGACAGGGACAGCACGGGGTTAGATACAGAGTAAAGCTCCCTCTACACAGTCCCCATCAAACACTCCCAGGACAGACACAGCACGGGGTTAGATACAGAGTAAAGCTCCTTCGAATCTGTCCCCATCAAACACTCCCAGGACAGGCACAGCACGGGGTTAGATACAGAGTAAAGCTCCCTCTACACTGTCCCCATCAAACACTCCCAGGACAGGTACAGCACGGGGTTAGACACAGAGTACAGCTCGCTCTGCACTGTCCCCATCAAACACTCCCAGGACAGGTACAGCAAGGGGTTAGATACAGAGTAAAGCTCCCTCTACACTGTCCCCAACAAACACTCCCAGGACAGGTTCAGCACGGGGTTAGATACAGAGTAAAGCACGCTCTACACTGTCCCCATCAAACACTCCCAAGACAGGTACAGCACGGGGTTAGATACAGAGTAAAGCTCCCTCTACACAGTCCCCATCAAACACTCCCAGGGCAGGTACAGCACGCGGTTAGATACAGAGTAAAGCTCCCTCGACACTGTCCCCATCAAACACTCTCAGGACAGGTACAGCACGGGGTTCGATACAGAGTAAAGCTCCCTCTACACTGTCCCCATCAAACACTCCCAGGGCAGGTACAGCACGGGGTTAGATACAGAGTAAAGCTCCCTCCACACAGTCCCCATCAAGCACCCACAGGACAGGTACAGCACGGGGTTAGATTCAGGGTAAAGCTCCCTCTACACGATCCCCATCAAACACTCCCAGGACAGGTACAGCACGGGGTTAGATACAGAGTAAAGCTCCCTCTACACTGTCCCCATCAAACACTCCCAGGACAGATATAGCACGGGGTTAGATACAGAGTAAAGCTCCCTCTACACTGTCCACATCAAACACTCCCAGGACAGGTACAGCACAGGGTTAGATACAGAGTAAAGCTCCCTCTACACTGTCCACATCAAACACTCCCAGGACAGGTACAGCACGGGGTTAGACACAGAGAAAGCTCCCTCTAAACTGTCCGCATCAAACACTCCCAGGACAGGTACAGCATGGGGTTAGATGCAGAGTACAGCTCGCTCTACACTGTCCCCATCAAACACTCCCAGGACAGGTACAGCACGGGGTTAGATACAGAGTAAAGCTCCCTCTACACTGTCCCCAACAAACACTCCCAGGACAGGTTCAGAACGGGGTTAGATACAGAGTAAAGCACGCTCTACACTGTCCGCATCAAACACTCCCAGGACAGGTACAGCATGGGGTTAGATACAGAGTACAGCTCGCTCTACACTGTCTCCATCAAACACTCCCAGGACAGGTGCAGCACGGGGTTAGATACAGAGTAAAGCTCCCTCTACACTGTCCCCAACAAACACTCCCAGGACAGGTTCAGAACGGGGTTAGATACAGAGTAAAGCTCCCTCTACACTGTCCCCATCAAACACTCCCAGGACAGGTACAGCACGGGGTTAGATACAGAGTAAAGCTCCCTCTACACTGTCCCCATCAAACACTCTCAAGACAGGTACAGCACGGGGTTAGATACAGAGTAAAGCTCCCTCCACACAGTCCCCATCAAACACTCTCAGGACAGGTACAGCACGGTGTTAGATACAGAGTAAAGCTCCCTCTACACTGTCCCCATCAAACACTCCCAGGACAGGTACAGCACGGGGTTAGATACAGAGTAAAGTTCCCTCTACACTGTCCCCATCAAACACTCCCAGGACAGGTACAGCACGGGGTTAGATACAGAGTAAAGCTCCCTCTACACGATCCCCATCAAACACCCACAGGACAGGTACAGCACGGGGTTAGATACAGAGTAAAGCTCCCTCTACACTGTCCCCATCAAACACTCCCAGGGCAGGTACAGCACGGCGTTAGATACAGAGTAAAGCTCCCTCTACACTGTCCCCATCAAACACTCCCAGGACAGATATAGCACGGGGTTAGATACAGAGTAAAGCTCCCTCTACACTGTCCACATCAAACACTCCCAGGACAGGTACAGCACAGGGTTAGATACAGAGTAAAGCTCCCTCTAAACTGTCTCCATCAAACACTCCCAGGACAGGTACAGCACGGGGTTAGATACAGAGTAAAGCTCCCTCTAGACTGTCCCCATCCAGCATTCCTAGGATAGGTACAGCACGGGATTAGATACAGAGTAAAGCTCCCTCTACACTGTCCCCCATCAAATACTCCCAGGACAGGTACAGCACGGGGTTAGATACAGAGTAAAGTTCCCTCTACACTGTCCCCATCAAACACTCCCAGGACAGGTACAGCACGGGGTTAGAAACAGAGTAAAGCTCCCTCTACACTGTCCCCATCAAACACTCCCAGGACAGGTACAGCACGGGGTTAGACACAGAGAAAGCTCCCTCTAAACTGTCCGCATCAAACACTCCCAGGACAGGTACAGCATGGGGTTAGATGCAGAGTACAGCTCGCTCTACACTGTCCCCATCAAACACTCCCAGGACAGGTGCAGCACGGGGTTAGATACAGAGTAAAGCTCCCTCTACACTGTCCCCAACAAACACTCCCAGGACAGGTTCAGAACGGGGTTAGATACAGAGTAAAGCTCCCTCTACACAGTCCCCATCAAACACTCCCAGGACAGGTTCAGAACGGGGTTAGATACAGAGTAAAGCACGCTCTACACTGTCCGCATCAAACACTCCCAGGACAGGTACAGCATGGGGTTAGATACAGAGTACAGCTCGCTCTACACTGTCTCCATCAAACACTCCCAGGACAGATACAGCACGGG
This sequence comes from Scyliorhinus torazame, assembly GCF_047496885.1. Lineage (NCBI taxonomy): Eukaryota > Metazoa > Chordata > Chondrichthyes > Carcharhiniformes > Scyliorhinidae > Scyliorhinus > Scyliorhinus torazame. The sequence goes on along the minus strand of NW_027307901.1, from coordinate 128,467 downwards.
GTTAGATACAGAGTAAAGCTCCCTCTACACTGTCCCCAACAAACACTCCCAGGACAGGTTCAGAACGGGGTTAGATACAGAGTAAAGCTCCCTCTACACTGTCCCCATCAAACACTCCCAGGACAGGTACAGCACGGGGTTAGATACAGAGTAAAGCTCCCTCTACACTGTCTCCATCAAACACTCTCAAGACAGGTACAGCACGGGGTTAGATACAGAGTAAAGCTCCCTCCACACAGTCCCCATCAAACACTCCCAGGACAGGTACAGCACGGGGTTAGATACAGAGTAAAGCTCCCTCTACACTGTCTCCATCAAACACTCTCAAGACAGGTACAGCACGGGGTTAGATACAGAGTAATGCTCCCTCTACACTGTCCCCATCAAACTCTCCCAGGACAGGTACAGCACGGGGTTAGATACAGAGTAAAGTTCCCTCTACACTGTCCCCATCAAACACTCCCAGGACAGGTACAGCACGGGGTTAGATACAGAGTAAAGCTCCCTCTACACGATCCCCATCAAACACCCACAGGACAGGTACAGCACGGGGTTAGATACAGAGTAAAGCTCCCTCTACACTGTCCCCATCAAACACTCCCAGGGCAGGTACAGCACGGCGTTAGATACAGAGTAAAGCTCCCTCTACACTGTCCCCATCAAACACACCCAGGACAGGTACAGCACGGGGTTAGATTCAGAGTAAAGCTCCCTCTACACGATCCCCATCAAACACTCCCAGGACAGGTACAGCACGGGGTTAGATACAGAGTAAAGCTCCCTCTACACTGTCCCCATCAAACACTCCCAGGACAGATATAGCACGGGGTTAGATACAGAGTAAAGCTCCCTCTACACTGTCCCCATCAAACACTCCCAGGACAGGTACAGCACGGGGTTAGATACAGAGTAAAGCTCCCTCTAAACTGTCTCCATCAAACACTCCCAGGACAGGTACAGCACGGGGTTAGATACAGAGTAAAGCTCCCTCTACACTGTCCCCATCCAGCATTCCCAGGACAGGTACAGCACGGTGTTAGATACAGAGTAAAGCTCCCTCTACACTGTCCCCCATCAAATACTCCCAGGAAAAGTACAGCACGGGGTTAGATACAGAGTAAAGTTCCCTCTACACTGTCCCCATCAAACACTCCCAGGACAGGTACAGCACGGGGTTAACAATAGAGTAAAGCTCCCTCCACACTGTCCCCATCAAACACTCCCAGGACAGGTACAGCACGGGGTTAGTCACAGAGTAAAGCTCCCTCTAAACTGTCCGAATCAAACACTCCCAGTACAGGTACAGCACGGGGTTAGATACAGAGTAAAGCTCGCTCTACACTGTCCCCAACAAACACTCCCAGGGCAGGTACAGCACGGGGTTAGATACAGAGTAAAGCTCCCTCTACACTGTCCCCAACAAACACTCCCAGGACAGGGACAGCACGGGTTTAGAGACAGAGTAAAGCTCCCTCTACACGATCCCCATCAAACACTCCCAGGACAGGTACAGCACGGGGTTAGATACAGAGTAAAGCTCCCTCGACACTGTCCCCATCAAACACTCCCAGGACAGGTACAGCACGGCGTTAGATACAGAGTAAAGCTCGCTCTACACTGTCCCCATCAAACACTCCCAGGACAGGTACAGCACGGGGTTAGATACAGAGTAAAGCTCCCTCTACACTGTCCCCATCAAACACTCCCAGGACAGGTACAGCACGGGGTTAGATACAGAGTAAAGCTCGCTCTACACTGTCCCCATCAAACACTCCCAGGACGGGTACAGCACGGGGTTAGATACAGAGTAAAGCTCCCTCTACACTGTCCCCATCAAACACTCCCAGGACAGGTACAGCACGGGGTTAGTCACATAGTAAAGCTCCCTCTAAACTGTCCGAATCAAACACTCCCAGTACAGGTACAGCACGGGGTTAGATACAGAGTAAAGCTCGCTCTACACTGTCCCCATCAAACACTCCCAGGGCAGGTACAGCACGGGGTTAGATACAGAGTAAAGCTCCCTCCACACAGTCCCCATCAAACACCCACAGGACAGGTACAGCACGGGGTTAGATACAGAGTAAAGCTCCCTCTACACTGTCCCCATCAAACACTCCCAGGGCAGGTACAGCACGGCGTTAGATACAGAGTAAAGCTCCCTCTACACTGTCCCCATCAAACACTCCTAGGACATGTACAGCACGGGGTTAGATTCAGGGTAAAGCTCCCTCTACACGATCCCCATCAAACACTCCCAGGACAGGTACAGCACGGGGTTAGATACAGAGTAAAGCTCCCTCTACACTGTCCCCATCAAACACTCCCAGGACAGATATAGCACGGGGTTAGATACAGAGTAAAGCTCCCTCTACACTGTCCACATCAAACACTCCCAGGACAGGTACAGCACAGGGTTAGATACAGAGTAAAGCTCCCTCTAAACTGTCTCCATCAAACACTCCCAGGACAGGTACAGCACGGGGGTAGATACAGAGTAAAGCTCCCTCTACACTGTCCCCATCCAGCATTCCCAGGACAGGTACAGCACGGGATTAGATACAGAGTAAAGCTCCCTCTACACTGTCCCCCATCAAATACTCCCAGGAAAAGTACAGCACGGGATTAGATACAGAGTAAAGTTCCCTCTACACTGTCCCCATCAAACACTCCCAGGACAGGTACAGCACGGTGTTAGACACAGAGTAAAGCTCCCTCTACACTGTCCCCATCAAACACTCCCAGGACAGGTACAGCACGGTGTTAGATACAGAGTAAAGTTCCCTCTACACTGTCCCCATCAAACACTCCCAGGACAGGTACAGCACGGGGTTAGAAACAGAGTAAAGCTCCCTCTACACTGTCCCCATCAAACACTCCCAGGACAGGTACAGCCCGGGGTTAGACACAGAGAAAGCTCCCTCTAAACTGTCCGCATCAAACACTCCCAGGACAGGTACAGCATGGGCTTAGATGCAGAGTACAGCTCGCTCTACACTGCCCCCATCAAACACTCCCAGGACAGGTACAGCACGGGGTTAGATACAGAGTAAACCTCCCTCTACACTGTCCCCAACAAACACTCCCAGGACAGGTTCAGAACGGGGTTAGATACAGAGTAAAGCACGCTCTACACTGTCCCCATCAAACACTCCCAGGACAGGTACAGCACAGGGTTAGATACAGAGTAAAGCTCCCTCTACACTGTCCCCATCAAACACTCCCAGGGCAGGTACAGCACGGGGTTAGATACAGAGTAAAGCTCCCTCTACACTGTCCACATCAAACACTCTCAAGACAGGTACAGCACGGGGTTAGATACAGAGTAAAGCTCCCTCTACACTGTCCCCATCAAACACTCCCAGGGCAGGTACAGCACGGGGTTAGATACAGAGTAAAGCTGCCTCTACACTGTCCCCATCAAACACTCCCAGGACAGGTACAGCACGGGGTTAGATACAGAGTAAAGCTCCCTCTACACTGTCCCCATCAAACACTCCCAGGACAGGTACAGCACGGGGTTAGATACAGAGTAAAGCTCCCTCCACACAGTCCCCAACAAACACTCTCAGGACAGGTACAGCACGGGGTTAGATACAGAGTATAGCTCCCTCTACACTGTCCCCATCAAACTCTCCCAGGACAGGTACAGCACGGGGTTAGATACAGAGTAAAGCTCCCTCTACACTCTCCCCATCAAACACTCCCAGGACAGGTACAGCACGGGGTTAGATACAGAGTAAAGCTCCCTCTACACGATCCCCATCAAACACCCACAGGACAGGTACAGCACGGGGTTAGATACAGAGTAAAGCTCCCTCTACACTGTCCCCATCAAACACTCCCAGGGCAGGTACAGCACGGCGTTAGATACAGAGTAAAGCTCCCTCTACACTGTCCCCATCCAGCATTCCCAGGACAGGTACAGCACGGGGTTAGATACAGAGTAAAGCTCCCTCTACACTGTCCCCCATCAAATACTCCCAGGAAAAGTACAGCACGGGGTTAGATACAGAGTAAAGTTCCCTCTACACTGTCCCCATCAAACACTCCCAGGACAGGTACAGCACGGGGTTAACAATAGAGTAAAGCTCCCTCCACACTGTCCCCATCAAACACTCCCAGGACAGGTACAGCACGGGGTTAGTCACAGAGTAAAGCTCCCTCTAAACTGTCCGAATCAAACACTCCCAGTACAGGTACAGCACGGGGTTAGATACAGAGTAAAGCTCGCTCTACACTGTCCCCAACAAACACTCCCAGGGCAGGTACAGCACGGGGTTAGATACAGAGTAAAGCTCCCTCTACACTGTCCCCAACAAACACTCCCAGGACAGGGACAGCACGGGGTTAGAGACAGAGTAAAGCTCCCTCTACACGATCCCCATCAAACACTCCCAGGACAGGTACAGCACGGGGTTAGATACAGAGTAAAGCTCCCTCGACACTGTCCCCATCAAACACTCCCAGGACAGGTACAGCACGGCGTTAGATACAGAGTAAAGCTCCCTCTACACTGTCCCCATCAAACACTCCCAGGACAGGTACAGCACGGGGTTAGATACAGAGTAAAGCTCCCTCTACACTGTCCCCATCAAACACTCCCAGGACAGGTACAGCACGGGGTTAGATACAGAGTAAAGCTCGCTCTACACTGTCCCCATCAAACACTCCCAGGACGGGTACAGCACGGGGTTAGATACAGAGTAAAGCTCCCTCTACACTGTCCCCATCAAACACTCCCAGGACAGGTACAGCACGGGGTTAGTCACATAGTAAAGCTCCCTCTAAACTGTCCGAATCAAACACCCCCAGTACAGGTACAGCACGGGGTTAGATACAGAGTAAAGCTCGCTCTACACTGTCCCCATCAAACACTCCCAGGGCAGGTACAGCACGGGGTTAGATACAGAGTAAAGCTCCCTCCACACAGTCCCCATCAAACACCCACAGGACAGGTACAGCACGGGGTTAGATACAGAGTAAAGCTCCCTCTACACTGTCCCCATCAAACACTCCCAGGGCAGGTACAGCACGGCGTTAGATACAGAGTAAAGCTCCCTCTACACTGTCCCCATCAAACACTCCTAGGACATGTACAGCACGGGGTTAGATTCAGGGTAAAGCTCCCTCTACACGATCCCCATCAAACACTCCCAGGACAGGTACAGCACGGGGTTAGATACAGAGTAAAGCTCCCTCTACACTGTCCCCATCAAACACTCCCAGGACAGATATAGCACGGGGTTAGATACAGAGTAAAGCTCCCTCTACACTGTCCACATCAAACACTCCCAGGACAGGTACAGCACAGGGTTAGATACAGAGTAAAGCTCCCTCTAAACTGTCTCCATCAAACACTCCCAGGACAGGTACAGCACGGGGGTAGATACAGAGTAAAGCTCCCTCTACACTGTCCCCATCCAGCATTCCCAGGACAGGTACAGCACGGGATTAGATACAGAGTAAAGCTCCCTCTACACTGTCCCCCATCAAATACTCCCAGGAAAAGTACAGCACGGGATTAGATACAGAGTAAAGTTCCCTCTACACTGTCCCCATCAAACACTCCCAGGACAGGTACAGCACGGTGTTAGACACAGAGTAAAGCTCCCTCTACACTGTCCCCATCAAACACTCCCAGGACAGGTACAGCACGGTGTTAGACACAGAGTAAAGCTCCCTCTACACTGTCCCCATCAAACACTCCCAGGACAGGTACAGCACGGTGTTAGATACAGAGTAAAGTTCCCTCTACACTGTCCCCATCAAACACTCCCAGGACAGGTACAGCACGGGGTTAGAAACAGAGTAAAGCTCCCTCTACACTGTCCCCATCAAACACTCCCAGGACAGGTACAGCACGGGGTTAGACACAAGAGAAAGCTCCCTCTAAACTGTCCGCATCAAACACTCCCAGGACAGGTACAGCATGGGCTTAGATGCAGAGTACAGCTCGCTCTACACTGCCCCCATCAAACACTCCCAGGACAGGTACAGCACGGGGTTAGATACAGAGTAAACCTCCCTCTACACTGTCCCCAACAAACACTCCCAGGACAGGTTCAGAACGGGGTTAGATACAGAGTAAAGCACGCTCTACACTGTCCCCATCAAACACTCCCAGGACAGGTACAGCACAGGGTTAGATACAGAGTAAAGCTCCCTCTACACTGTCCCCATCAAACACTCCCAGGGCAGGTACAGCACGGGGTTAGATACAGAGTAAAGCTCCCTCTACACTGTCCACATCAAACACTCTCAAGACAGGTACAGCACGGGGTTAGATACAGAGTAAAGCTCCCTCTACACTGTCCCCATCAAACACTCCCAGGGCAGGTACAGCACGGGGTTAGATACAGAGTAAAGCTCCCTCCACACAGTCCCCAACAAACACTCTCAGGACAGGTACAGCACGGGGTTAGATACAGAGTAAAGCTCCCTCTACACTGTCCCCATCAAACACTCCCAGGACAGGTACAGCACGGGGTTAGATACAGAGTAAAGCTCCCTCTACACTGTCCCCATCAAACACTCCCAGGACAGGTACAGCACGGGGTTAGAGACAGAGTAAAGCTCCCTCTACACTGTCCCCATCAAACACTCCCAGGACAGGTACAGCACGGGGTTAGATACAGAGTAAAGCTCCCTCTACACTGGCCCCATCAAACTCTCCCAGGACAGGTACAGCACGGGGTTAGATACAGAGTAAAGCTCCCTCTACACTCTCCCCATCAAACACTCCCAGGACAGGTACAGCCCGGGGTTAGATACAGAGTAAAGCTCCCTCTACACTCTCCCCATCAAACACTCCCAGGACAGGTACAGCACGGGGTTAGATACAGAGGACAGCTCCCTCTACACTGTCCGCATCAAACACCCACAGGACAGGTACAGCACGGGGTTAGATACAGAGTAAAGCTCCCTCTACACTGTCCCCATCAAACACTCCCAGGGCAGGTACAGCACGGCGTTAGATACAGAGTAAAGCTCCCTCTACACTGTCCCCATCAAACACTCCCAGGGCAGGTACAGCACGGCGTTAGATACAGAGTAAAGCTCCCTCTACACTGTCCCCATCAAACACTCCCAGGGCAGGTACAGCTCGGGGTTAGATACAGAGTAAAGCTCCCTCTACACTGTCCCCATCAAACACTCCCAGGACAGGTACAGCACGGGGTTAGATTCAGAGTAAAGCTCCCTCTACACGATCCCCATCAAACACTCCCAGAACAGGTACAGCACGGGGATAGATACAGAGTAAAGCTCCCTCTACACTGTCCCCATCAAACACTCCCAGGACAGATATAGCACGGGGTTAGATACAGAGTAAAGCTCCCTGTACACTGTCCCCATCAAACACTCCCAGGACAGGTACAGCACGGGGTTAGATACAGAGTAAAGCTCCCTCTACACTGTCCACATCAAACACTCCCAGGACAGGTACAGCACGGGGTTAGATACAGAGTAAAGCTCCCTCTAAACTGTCTCCATCAAACACTCCCAGGACAGGTACAGCACGGGGTTAGATATAGAGTAAAGCTCCCTCTACACTGTCCACCATCAAATACTCCCTGGAAAAGTACAGCACGGGATTAGATACAGAGTAAAGCTCCCTCTACACTGTCCCCATCAAACACTCCCAGGACAGGTACAGCACGGGGTTAGATACAGAGTAAAGTTACCTCTACACTGTCCCCATCCAACACTCCCAGGACAGGTACAGCACGGTGTTAGACACAGAGTAAAGCTCCCTCTACACTGTCCCCATCAAACACTCCCAGGACAGGTACAGCACGGTGTTAGATACAGAGTAAAGTTCCCTCTACACTGTCCCCATCAAACACTCCCAGGACAGGTACAGCACGGGGTTAGAAACAGAGTAAAGCTCCCTCTACACTGTCCCCATCAAACACTCCCAGGACAGGTACAGCACGGGGTTAGATACAGATTAAAGCTCCCTCTACACTGTCCCCATCAAACACTCCCAGGACAGGTACAGCACGGGGTTAGACACAGAGTAAAGCTCCCTCTAAACTGTCCGCATCAAACACTCCCAGGACAGGTACAGCATGGGGTTAGATACAGAGTACAGCTCGCTCTACACTGTCCCCATCAAACTCTCCCAGGACAGGTACAGCACGGGGTTAGATACAGAGTAAAGTTCCCTCTACACTGTCCCCATCAAACACTCCCAGGACAGGTACAGCACGGGGTTAGAAACAGAGTAAAGCTCCCTCTCCACTGTCCCCATCAAACACTCCCAGGACAGGTACAGCACGGGGTTAGACACAGAGAAAGCTCCCTCTAAACTGTCCGCATCAAACACTCCCAGGACAGGTACAGCATGGGGTTAGATGCAGAGTACAGCTCGCTCTACACTGTCCCCATCAAACACTCCCAGGACAGGTACAGCACGGGGTTAGATACAGAGTAAACCTCCCTCTACACTGTCCCCAACAAACACTCCCAGGACAGGTTCAGAACGGGGTTAGATACAGAGTAAAGCACGCTCTACACTGTCCCCATCAAACACTCCCAGGACAGGTACAGCACGGTGTTAGATACAGAGTAAAGCTCCCTCTACACTGTCCCCATCAAACACTCCCAGGACAGGTACAGCACGGGGTTAGACACAGAGAAAGCTCCCTCTAAACTGTCCGCATCAAACACTCCCAGGACAGGTACAGCATGGGGTTAGATGCAGAGTAAAGCTCCCTCTACACTGTCCCCAACAAACACTCCCAGGACAGGTTCAGAACGGGGTTAGATACAGAGTAAAGCACGCTCTACACTGTCCCCATCAAACACTCCCAGGACAGGTACAGCACAGGGTTAGATACAGAGTAAAGCTCCCTCTACACTGTCCCCATCAAACACTCCCAGGGCAGGTACAGCACGGGGTTAGATACAGAGTAAAGCTCCCTCTACACTGTCCCCATCAAACACTCTCAAGACAGGTACAGCACGGGGTTAGATACAGAGTAAAGCTCCCTCTACACTGTCCCCATCAAACACTCCCAGGGCAGGTACAGCACGGGGTTAGATACAGAGTAAAGCTCCCTCCACACAGTCCCCAACAAACACTCTCAGGACAGGTACAGCACGGGGTTAGATACAGAGTAAAGCTCCCTCTACACTGTCCCCATCAAACACTCCCAGGACAGGTACAGCACGGGGTTAGATGCAGAGTAAAGCTCCCTCTACACTGTCCCCATCAAACACTCCCAGGACAGGTACAGCACGGGGTTAGATACAGAGTAAAGCTCCCTCTACACTCTCCCCATCAAACACTCCCAGGACAGGTACAGCACGGGGTTAGATACAGAGTAAAGCTCCCCCTACACTGTCCCCATCAAACACTCCCAGGACAGGTACAGCACGGGGTTAGATACAGAGTAAAGCTCCCTCTACACTGTCCCCATCAAACACTCCCAGGGCAGGTACAGCACGGCGTTAGATACAGAGTAAAGCTCCCTCTACACTGTCCCCATCAAACACTCCCAGGACAGGTACAGCACGGGGTTAGATTCAGAGTAAAGCTCCCTCTACACGATCCCCATCAAAAACTCCCAGGAAAAGTACAGCACGGGATTAGATACAGAGTAAAGTTCCCTCTACACTGTCCCCATCAAACACTCCCAGGACAGGTACAGCACGGTGTTAGACACAGAGTAAAGCTCCCTCTACACTGTCCCCATCAAACACTCCCAGGACAGGTACAGCACGGTGTTAGATACAGAGTAAAGTTCCCTCTACACTGTCCCCATCAAACACTCCCAGGACAGGTACAGCACGGGGTTAGATACAGAGTAAAGCTCCCTCTACACTGTCCCCACCAAACACTCCCAGGACAGGTACAGCACGGGGTTAGATACAGATTAAAGCTCCCTCTACACTGTCCCCATCAAACACTCCCAGGACAGGTACAGCACGGGGTTAGACACAGAGTAAAGCTCCCTCTAAACTGTCCGCATCAAACACTCCCAGGACAGGTATAGCATGGGGTTAGATACAGAGTAAAGTTCCCCCTACACTGTCCCCATCAAACACTCCCAGGACAGGTACAGCACGGGGTTAGATACAGAGTAAAGTTCCCCCTACACTGTCCCCATCAAACACTCCCAGGACAGGTACAGCACGGGGTTAGAAACAGAGTAAAGCTCCCTCTACACTGTCCCCATCAAACACTCCCAGGACAGGTACAGCACGGGGTTAGATACAGAGTAAAGTTCCCCCTACACTGTCCCCATCAAACACTCCCAGGACAGGTACAGCACGGGGTTAGAAACAGAGTAAAGCTCCCTCTACACTGTCCCCATCAAACACTCCCAGGACAGGTACAGCACGGGGTTAGACACAGAGAAAGCTCCCTCTAAACTGTCCGCATCAAACACTCCCAGGACAGGTACAGCATGGGGTTAGATGCAGAGTACAGCTCCCTCTACACTGTCCCCATCAAACACTCCCAGGACAGGTACAGCACGGGGTTAGATACAGAGTAAACCTCCCTCTACACTGTCCCCAACAAACACTCCCAGGACAGGTTCAGAACGGGGTTAGATACAGAGTAAAGCACGCTCTACACTGTCCCCATCAAACACTCCCAGGACAGGTACAGCACAGGGTTAGATACAGAGTAAAGCTCCCTCTACACTGTCCCCATCAAACACTCCCAGGGCAGGTACAGCACGGGGTTAGATACAGAGTAAAGCTCCCTCTACACTGTCCCCATCAAACACTCTCAAGACAGGTACAGCACGGGGTTAGATACAGAGTAAAGCTCCCTCTACACTGTCCCCATCAAACACTCCCAGGGCAGGTACAGCACGGGGTTAGATACAGAGTAAAGCTCCCTCCACACAGTCCCCAACAAACACTCTCAGGACAGGTACAGCACGGGGTTAGATACAGAGTAAAGCTCCCTCTACACTGTCCCCATCAAACACTCCCAGGACAGGTACAGCACGGGGTTAGATACAGAGTAAAGCTCCCTCTACACTGTCCCCATCAAACACTCCCAGGACAGGTACAGCACGGGGTTAGATGCAGAGTATAGCTCACTCTACACTGTCCCCATCAAACTCTCCCAGGACAGGTACAGCACGGGGTTAGATACAGAGTAAAGCTCCCTCTACACTCTCCCCATCAAACACTCCCAGGACAGGTACAGCACGAGGTTAGATACAGAGTAAAACTCCCTCTACACTGTCCCCATCAAACTCTCCCAGGACAGGTACAGCACGGGGTTAGGTACAGAGTAAAGCTCCCTCTACACGATCCCCATCAAACACCCACAGGACAGGTACAGCACGGGGTTAGATACAGAGTAAAGCTCCCTCTACACTGTCCCCATCAAACACTCCCAGGGCAGGTACAGCACGGCGTTAGATACAGAGTAAAGCTCCCTCTACACTGTCCCCATCAAACACTCCCAGGACAGGTACAGCACGGGGTTAGATTCAGAGTAAAGCTCCCTCTACACGATCCCCATCAAACACTCCCAGGACAGGTACAGCACGGGGATAGATACAGAGTAAAGCTCCCTCTACACTGTCCCCATCAAACACTCCCAGGACAGATATAGCACGGGGTTAGATACAGAGTAAAGCTCCCTCTACACTGTCCACATCAAACACTCCCAGGACAGGTACAGCACGGGGTTAGATACAGAGTAAAGCTCCCTCTAAACTGTCTCCATCAAACACTCCCAGGACAGGTACAGCACGGGGTTAGATACAGAGTAAAGCTCCCTCTACACTGTCCCCCATCAAATACTCCCAGGAAAAGTACAGCACGGGATTAGATACAGAGTAAAGTTCCCTCTACACTGTCCCCATCAAACACTCCCAGGACAGGTACAGCACGGTGTTAGACACAGAGTAAAGCTCCCTCTACACTGTCCCCATCAAACACTCCCAGGACTGGTACAGCACGGTGTTAGATACAGAGTAAAGTTCCCTCTACACTGTCCCCATCAAACACTCCCAGTACAGGTACAGCACGGGGTTAGAAACAGAGTAAAGCTCCCTCAACACTGTCCCCATCAAACACTCCCAGGACAGGTACAGCACGGGGTTAGATACAGAGTAAAGCTCCCTCTACACTGTCCCCATCAAACACTCCCAGGACAGGTACAGCACGGGGTTAGATACAGAGTAAAACTCCCTCTACACTGTCCCCACCAAACACTCCCAGGACAAGTACAGCACGGGGTTAGATACAGATTAAAGCTCCCTCTACACTGTCCCCATCAAACACTCCCAGGACAGGTACAGCACGGGGTTAGACACAGAGTAAAGCTCCCTCTAAACTGTCCGCATCAAACACTCCCAGGACAGGTACAGCATGGGGTTAGATACAGAGTACAGCTCGCTCTACACTGTCCCCATCAAACACTCCCAGGACAGGTACAGCACGGGGTTAGATACAGAGTAAAGCTCCCTCTACACTGTCCCCAACAAACACTCCCAGGACAGGTTCAGAACGGGGTTAGATACAGAGTAAAGCTCCCTCTACACTGTCCCCATCAAACACTCACAGGACAGGTACAGCACAGGGTTAGATACAGAGTAAAGCTCCCTCTACACTGTCCCCATCAAACACTCCGAGGACAGGCACAGCACGGGGTTAGATACAGATTAAAGCTCCCTCTACACTGTCCCCATCAAACACTCCCAGGACAGGTACAGCACGGGGTTAGACACAGAGTAAAGCTCCCTCTAAACTGTCCGCATCAAACACTCCCAGTACAGGTACAGCATGGGGTTAGATACAGAGTAAAGCTCCCTCTACACAGTCCCCATCAAACACTCCCAGGGCAGGTACAGCACGCGGTTAGATACAGAGTAAAGCTCCCTCGACACTGTCCCCATCAAACACTCTCAGGACAGGTACAGCACGGGGTTAGATACAGAGTAAAGCTCCCTCTACACTGTCCCCATCAAACACTCCCAGGGCAGGTACAGCACGGGGTTAGATACAGAGTAAAGCTCCCTCCACACAGTCCCCATCAAACACCCACAGGACAGGTACAGCACGGGGTTAGATACAGAGTAAAGCTCCCTCTACACTGTCCCCATCAAACACTCCCAGGGCAGGTACAGCACGGCGTTAGATACAGAGTAAAGCTCCCTCTACACTGTCCCCATCAAACACTCCCAGGACAGGTACAGCACGGGGTTAGATTCAGGGTAAAGTTCCCTCTACACGATCCCCATCAAACACTCCCAGGACAGGTACAGCACGGGGTTAGATACAGAGTAAAGCTCCCTCTACACTGTCCCCATCAAACACTCCCAGGACAGATATAGCACGGGGTTAGATACAGAGTAAAGCTCCCTCTAAACTGTCTCCATCAAACACTCCCAGGACAGGTACAGCACGGGGTTAGATACAGAGTAAAGCTCCCTCTACACTGTCCCCATCCAGCATTCCCAGGACAGGTACAGCACGGGATTAGATACAGAGTATAGCTCCCTCTACACTGTCCCCCATCAAATACTCCCAGGAAAAGTACAGCACGGGATTAGATACAGAGTAAAGTTCCCTCTACACTGTCCCCATCAAACACTCCCAGGACAGGTACAGCACGGTGTTAGACACAGAGTAAAGCTCCCTCTACACTGTCCCCATCAAACACTCCCAGGACAGGTACAGCACGGTGTTAGATACAGAGTAAAGTTCCCTCTACACTGTCCCCATCAAACACTCCCAGGACAGGTACAGCACGGGGTTAGAAACAGAGTAAAGCTCCCTCTACACTGTCCCCATCAAACACTCCCAGGACAGGTACAGCACGGGGTTAGACACAGAGAAAGCTCCCTCTAAACTGTCCGCATCAAACACTCCCAGGACAGGTACAGCATGGGGTTAGATGCAGAGTACAGCTCGCTCTACACTGTCCCCATCAAACACTCCCAGGACAGGTACAGCACGGGGTTAGATACAGAGTAAAGCTCCCTCTACACTGTCCCCAACAAACACTCCCAGGGCAGGTACAGCACGGGGTTAGATACAGAGTAAAGCTCCCTCTACACTGTCCCCATCAAACACTCTCAAGACAGGTACAGCACGGGGTTAGATACAGAGTAAAGCTCCCTCTACACTGTCCCCATCAAACACTCCCAGGGCAGGTACAGCACGGGGTTAGATACAGAGTAAAGCTCCCTCTACACTGTCCCCATCAAACTCTCCCAGGAAAGGTACAGCACGGGGTTAGATACAGAGTAAAGCTCCCTCTACACTGTCCCCATCAAACACTCCCAGGACAGGTACAGCACGGGGTTAGATACAGAGTAAAGCTCCCTCTACACTGTCCCCATCAAACACTCCCAGGACAGGTACAGCACGGGGTTAGATACAGAGTAAAGCTCCCTCTACACTGTCCCCATCAAACTCTCCCAGGAAAGGTACAGCACGGGGTTAGATACAGAGTAAAGCTCCCTCTAAACTGTCCCCATCAAACACTCCCAGGGCAGGTACAGCACGGCGTTAGATACAGAGTAAAGCTCCCTCTACACTGTCCCCATCAAACACTCCCAGGACAGGTACAGCACGGGGTTAGATTCAGAGTAAAGCTCCCTCTACACGATCCCCATCAAACACTCCCAGGACAGGTACAGCACGGGGATAGATACAGAGTAAAGCTCCCTCTACACTGTCCCCATCAAACACTCCCAGGACAGATATAGCACGGGGTTAGATACAGAGTAAAGCTCCCTCTACACTGTCCACATCAAACACTCCCAGGACAGGTACAGCACGGGGTTAGATACAGAGTAAAGCTCCCTCTAAACTGTCTCCATCAAACACTCCCAGGACAGGTACAGCACGGGGTTAGATACAGAGTAAAGCTCCCTCTACACTGTCCCCCATCAAATACTCCCAGGAAAAGTACAGCACGGGATTAGATACAGAGTAAAGTTCCCTCGACACTGTCCCCATCAAACACTCCCAGGACAGGTACAGCACGGTGTTAGACACAGAGTAAAGCTCCCTCTACACTGTCCCCATCAAACACTCCCAGGACAGGTACAGCACGGTGTTAGATACAGAGTAAAGTTCCCTCTACACTGTCCCCATCAAACACTCCCAGGACAGGTACAGCACGGGGTTAGAAACAGAGTAAAGCTCCCTCTACACTGTCCCCATCAAACACTCCCAGGACAGGTACAGCACGGGCTTAGATACAGAGTAAAACTCCCTCTGCACTGTCCCCACCAAACAATCCCAGGACAGGTACAGCACGGGGTTCGATACAGATTAAAGCTCCCTCTACACTGTCCCCATCAAACACTCCCAGGACAGGTACAGCACGGGGTTAGACACAGAGTAAAGCTCCCTCTACACTGCCCCCATCAAACACTCCCAGGACAGGGACAGCACGGGGTTAGATACAGAGTACAGCTCGCTCTACACTGTCCCCATCAAACACTCCCAGGACAGGTACAGCACGGGGTTAGATACAGAGTAAAGCTCCCTCTACACTGTCCCCAACAAACACTCCCAGGACAGGTTCAGAACGGGGTTAGATACAGAGTAAAGCACGCTCTACACTGTCCCCATCAAACACTCCCAGGACAGGTACAGCACGGGGTTAGATACAGAGTAAAGCTCCCTCTACACTGTCCCCATCAAACACTCCCAGGGCAGGTACAGCACGGGGTTAGATACAGAGTAAAGCTCCCTCTACACTGTCCCCATCAAACACTCCCAGGACAGGTACAGCACGGGGTTAGATACAGAATAAAGCTCCCTCTACACTGTCCCCATCAAACACTCCCAGGACAGGTACAGCACGGGGTTAGATACAGAGTAAAGCTCCCTCTACACTGTCCCCATCAAACACTCCCAGGACAGGTACAGCACGGGGTTAGATACAGAGTAAAGCTCCCTCTACACTGTCCCCATCAAACACTCCCAGGACAGGTACAGCACGGGGTTAGATACAGAGTAAAGCTCCCTCTACACTGTCCCCATCAATCACTCCCAGGACAGGTACAGCACGGGGTTAGATACAGAGTAAAGCTCCCTCTACACTGTCCCCATCAAACACTCTCAAGACAGGTACAGCACGGGGTTAGATACAGAGTAAAGCTCCCTCTACACTGTCCCCACCAAACACTCTCAGGACAGGTACAGCACGGGGTTAGAGACAGAGTAAAGCTCCCTCTACACTGTCCCCATCAAACACTCCCAGGGCAGGTACAGCACGGGGTTAGATACAGAGTAAAGCTCCCTCTACACGATCCCCATCAAACACCCCCAGGACAGGTACAGCACGGGGTTAGATACAGCGTAAAGCTCCCTCTACACTGTCCCCATCAAACACTCCCAGGACAGATATAGCACGGGGTTAGATACAGAGTAACGCTCCCTCTACACTGTCTCCATTCAGCATTCCCAGGACAGGTACAGCACGGGGTAAGATACAGAGTAAAGCTCCCTCTACACTGTCCCCATCAAACGCTCCCAGGACAGGTACAGCACGGGGTTAGATACAGAGTAAA
This sequence comes from Scyliorhinus torazame, assembly GCF_047496885.1. NCBI lineage: Eukaryota > Metazoa > Chordata > Chondrichthyes > Carcharhiniformes > Scyliorhinidae > Scyliorhinus > Scyliorhinus torazame. The sequence continues at coordinate 111,956 of NW_027307901.1, read as the reverse complement.
GCTCACTCTACACGATCCCCATCAAACACTCCCAGGACAGGTGCAGCACGGGGTTAGATACAGAGTAAAGCTCCCTCTACACTGTCCCCATCAAACACTCCCAGGACAGGTACAGCACGGGGTTAGATACAGAGTAAAGCTCCCTCTACACTGTCCCCATCAAACACTCCCAGGACAGGTACAGCACAGTGTTAGATACAGAGTAAAGCTCCCTCTACACTGTCCCCATCAAACACTCCCAGGACAGGTACAGCACGGGGTTATATACAGAGTAAAGCTCCCTCTACACTGTTCCCATCAAACACTCCCAGGGCAGGTACAGCACGGCGTTAGATACAGAGTAAAGCTCCCTCTACACTGTCCCCATCAAACAGTCCCAGGACAGGTACAGCACGGGGTTAGATACAGAGTAAAGCTCCCTTTACACTGTCCCCATCAAACACTCCCAGGACAGATATAGCACGGGGTTAGATACAGAGTAACGCTCCCTCTACACTGTCCCCATCAAACACTCCCAGGACAGGTACAGCACGGGGTTAGATACAGAGTAAAGCTCCCTCTACTCTGTCTCCATCAAACACTCCCAGGACAGGCACAGCACGGGGTTAGATACAGAGTAAAGCTCACTCTACACTGTCCCCATCAAACACTCCCAGGACAGGTACAGCACGGGGTTATATACAGAGTAAAGCTCCCTCTACACTGTCCCCCATCAAATACTCCCAGGAAAAGTACAGCACGGGATTAGATACAGAGTAAAGTTCCCTCTACACTGTCCCCATCAAACACTCCCAGGACAGGTACAGCACGGTGTTAGACACAGAGTAAAGCTCCCTCTACACTGTCCCCATCAAACACTCCCAGGACAGGTACAGCACGGTGTTAGATACAGAGTAAAGTTCCCTCTACACTGTCCCCATCAAACACTCCCAGGACAGGTACAGCACGGGGTTAGAAACAGAGTAAAGCTCCCTCTACACTGTCCCCATCAAACACTCCCAGGACAGGTACAGCACGGGGTTAGATACAGAGTAAAACTCCCTCTACACTGTCCCCACCAAACAATCCCAGGACAGGTACAGCACGGGGTTAGATACAGATTAAAGCTCCCTCTACACTGTCCCCATCAAACACTCCCAGGACAGGTACAGCACGGGGTTAGACACAGAGTAAAGCTCCCTCTAAACTGCCCCCATCAAACACTCCCAGGACAGGGACAGCACGGGGTTAGATACAGAGTACAGCTCGCTCTACACTGTCCCCATCAAACACTCCCAGGACAGGTACAGCACGGGGTTAGATACAGAGTAAAGCTCCCTCTACACTGTCCCCAACAAACACTCCCAGGACAGGTTCAGAACGGGGTTAGATACAGAGTAAAGCACGCTCTACACTGTCCCCATCAAACACTCCCAGGACAGGTACAGCACGGGGTTAGATACAGAGTAAAGCTCCCTCTACACTGTCCCCATCAAACACTCCCAGGGCAGGTACAGCACGGGGTTAGATACAGAGTAAAGCTCCCTCTACACTGTCCCCATCAAACACTCCCAGGACAGGTACAGCACGGGGTTAGATACAGAATAAAGCTCCCTCTACACTGTCCCCATCAAACACTCCCAGGACAGGTACAGCACGGGGTTAGATACAGAGTAAAGCTCCCTCTACACTGTCCCCATCAAACACTCCCAGGACAGGTACAGCACGGGGTTAGATACAGAGTAAAGCTCCCTCTACACTGTCCCCATCAAACACTCCCAGGACAGGTACAGCACGGGGTTAGATACAGAGTAAAGCTCCCTCTACACTGTCCCCATCAATCACTCCCAGGACAGGTACAGCACGGGGTTAGATACAGAGTAAAGCTCCCTCTACACTGTCCCCATCAAACACTCTCAAGACAGGTACAGCACGGGGTTAGATACAGAGTAAAGCTCCCTCTACACTGTCCCCAACAAACACTCTCAGGACAGGTACAGCACGGGGTTAGAGACAGAGTAAAGCTCCCTCTACACTGTCCCCATCAAACACTCCCAGGGCAGGTACAGCACGGGGTTAGATACAGAGTAAAGCTCCCTCTACACGATCCCCATCAAACACCCCCAGGACAGGTACAGCACGGGGTTAGATACAGAGTAAAGCTCCCTCTACACTGTCCCCATCAAACACTCCCAGGACAGATATAGCACGGGGTTAGATACAGAGTAACGCTCCCTCTACACTGTCTCCATTCAGCATTCCCAGGACAGGTACAGCACGGGGTAAGATACAGAGTAAAGCTCCCTCTACACTGTCCCCATCAAACGCTCCCAGGACAGGTACAGCACGGGGTTAGATACAGAGTAAAGCTCACTCTACACGATCCCCATCAAACACTCCCAGGACAGGTGCAGCACGGGGTTAGATACAGAGTAAAGCTCCCTCTACACTGTCCCCATCAAACACTCCCAGGACAGGTACAGCACGGGGTTAGATGCAGAGTAAAGCTCCCTCTACACTGTCCCCATCAAACACTCCCAGGACAGGTACAGCACAGTGTTAGATACAGAGTAAAGCTCCCTCTACACTGTCCCCATCAAACACTCCCAGGACAGGTACAGCACGGGGTTATATACAGAGTAAAGCTCCCTCTACACTGTTCCCATCAAACACTCCCAGGGCAGGTACAGCACGGCGTTAGATACAGAGTAAAGCTCCCTCTACACTGTCCCCATCAAACAGTCCCAGGACAGGTACAGCACGGGGTTAGATACAGAGTAAAGCTCCCTTTACACTGTCCCCATCAAACACTCCCAGGACAGATATAGCACGGGGTTAGATACAGAGTAACGCTCCCTCTACACTGTCCCCATCAAACACTCCCAGGACAGGTACAGCACGGGGTTAGATACAGAGTAAAGCTCCCTCTACTCTGTCTCCATCAAACACTCCCAGGACAGGCACAGCACGGGGTTAGATACAGAGTAAAGCTCACTCTACACGATCCCCATCAAACACTCCCAGGACAGGTGCAGCACGGGGTTAGATACAGAGTAAAGCTCACTCTACACGATCCCCATCAAACACTCCCAGGACAGGTGCAGCACGGGGTTAGATACAGAGTAAAGCTCCCTCTACACGATCCCCATCAAACACCCCCAGGACAGGTACAGCACGGGGTTAGATACAGAGTAAAGCTCCCTCTACACTGTCCCATCAAACACTCCCAGGGCAGGTACAGCACGGCGTTAGATATAGAGTAAAGCTCCCTCTACACTGTCCCCATCAAACACTCCCAGGACAGGTACAGCACGGGGTTAGATACAGAGTAAAGCTCCCTCTACACAATCCCCATCAACACTCCCAGGACAGGTACAGCACGGGGTTAGATACAGAGTAAAGCTCCCTCTACACTGTCCCCATCAAACACTCCCAGGACAGATATAGCACGGGGTTAGATACAGAGTAAAGCTCCTTCGACACTGTCCCCATCAAACACTCCCAGGACAGGTACAGCACGGGGTTAGATACAGAGTATAGCTCCCTCTACACTATCCCCATCAAACACTCCCAGGACAGGTACAGCACGGGATTAGATACAGAGTAAAGCTCCCTCTACACTGTTCCCATCAAACACTCCCAGGACAGGCACAGCACGGGGTTAGATACAGAGTAAAGCTCACTCTACACGATCCCCATCAAACACTCCCAGGACAGGTGCAGCACGGGGTTAGATACAGAGTAAAGCTCACTCTACACGATCCCCATCAAACACTCCCAGGACAGGTGCAGCACGGGGTTAGATACAGAGTAAAGCTTCCTCTACACGATCCCCATCAAACACCCCCAGGACAGGTACAGCACGGGGTTAGATACAGAGTAAAGCTCCCTCTACACTGTCCCCATCAAACACTCCCAGGGCAGGTACAGCACGGCGTTAGATATAGAGTAAAGCTCCCTCTACACTGTCCCCATCAAACACTCCCAGGACAGGTACAGCACGGGGTTAGATACAGAGTAAAGCTCCCTCTACACAATCCCCATCATCACTCCCAGGACAGGTACAGCACGGGGTTAGATACAGAGTAAAGCTCCCTCTACACTGTCCCCATCAAACACTCCCAGGACAGATATAGCACGGGGTTAGATACAGAGTAAAGCTCCTTCGACACTGTCCCCATCAAACACTCCCAGGACAGGTACAGCACTGGGTTAGATACAGAGTATAGCTCCCTCTACACTATCCCCATCAAACACTCCCAGGACAGGTACAGCACGGGATTAGATACAGAGTAAAGCTCCCTCTACACTGTCCCCATCAAACACTCCCAGGACAGGTACAGCACGGGGTTAGATACAGAGTAATGCTCCCTCTACACTGTCCCCATCAAACACTCCCAGGACAGGTACAGCACGGGGTTAGTCACAGAGTAAAGCTCCCTCTAAACTGTCCGCATCAAACACTCCCAGGACAGGTACAGCACGGGGTTCGATACAGAGTAAAGCTCGCTCTACACTGTCCCCATCAAACACTCCCAGGACAGGTACAGCACGGGTTTAGATACAGAGTAAAGCTCCCTCTACACTGTCCCCATCAAACACTCCCAGGACAGGTACAGCACGGGGTTAGATACAGAGTAAAGCTCCCTCTACACTGTCCCCATCAAACACTCCCAGGACAGGTACCGCACGGGGTTAGATACAGAGTAAAGCTCCCTCTACACTGTCCCCAACAAACACTCACAGGAGAGGTTCAGCACGGGGTTAGATACAGAGTAAAGCACGCACTAAACTGTCCCCATCAAACACTCCCAAGACAGGTACAGCACGGGGTTAGATACAGAGTAAAGCTCCCTCTACACTGTCCCCATCAAACACTCCCAGGGCAGGTACAGCACGGGGTTAGATACAGAGTAAAGCTCCCTCTACACTGTCCCCATCAAACACTCTCAGGACAGGTACAGCACGGGGTTAGATACAGATTAAAGCTCCCTCTACACTGTCCCCATCAAACACTCCCAGGGCAGGTACAGCACGGGGTTAGATACAGAGTAAAGCTCCCTCTACACTGTACCCATCAAACACTCTCAGGACAGGTACAGCACGGGGTTAGATACAGAGTAAAGCTCCCTCTACACTGTCACCATCAAACACTCCCAGGACAGGTACAGCACGGGGTTAGATACAGAGTAAAGCTCCCTCTACACTGTCCCCATCAAACACTCCCAGGACAGGTACAGCACGGTGTTAGATACAGAGTAAAGTTCCCTCTACACTGTCCCCATCAAACACTCCCAGGACAGGTACAGCATGGGGTTAGCTACAGAGTAAAGCTCCCTCCACACTGTCCCAATCAAACACTCCCAGGACAGGTACAGCACTGGGTTAGATACAGAGTAAAGCTCCCCCTACACTGTCCCCATCAAACACTCCCAGGGCAGGTACAGCACGGGGTTAGATACAGAGTAAAGCTCCCTCTACACTGTCCCCATCAAACACTCCCAGGACAGGTACAGCACGGGGTTCGATACAGAGTAAAGCTCCCACTACACTGTCCCCATCAAACACTCCCAGGACAGGGACAGCACGGGGTTAGATACAGAGTATAGCTCCCTCTACACTGTCCCCATCAAACTCTCCCAGGACAGGTACAGCACAGGGTTAGATAAAGAGTAAAGCTCCCTCTACACTATCCCCATCAAACACTCCCAGGACAGGTAGAGCACGGGGTTAGATACAGAGTAAAGCTCCCTCTACACGATCCCCATGAAACACTCCCAGGACAGGTACAGCACGGGATTAGATACAGAGTAAAGCTCCCTCTAAACTGTCCCCATCAAACACTCCCAGGACAGGCACAGCACGGGGTTAGATACAGAGTAAAGTTCCCTCTACACTGTCCCTATCAAATACTCCCAGGACAGGTACAGCACGGGGTTAGACACAGAGTAAAGCTCCCTCTACACTGTCCCCATCAAACACTCCCAGGACAGGTACAGCACGGGGTTAGATACAGAGTAAAGCTCTCTCTGCACTGTCCCCATCAAACACTCCTAGGACAGGTACAGCACGGGGTTAGTCACAGAGTAAAGCTCCCTCTACACTGTCCCCCATCAAACACTCCCAGGACAGGTACAGCACGGGGTTAGATACAGAGTAAAGTTCCCTCTACACTGTCCCCATCAAACACTCCCAGGACAGGCACAGCACAGGGTTAGATACAGAGTAAAGTTCCTCCTACACTGTCCCCATCAAACACTCCCAGGACAGGTACAGCACGGTGTTAGATACAGAGTAAAGCTCCCTCTACACTGTCCCCATCAAACACTCCCAGGACAGGTACAGCACGGGGTTAGACACAGAGTAAAGCTCCCTCTACACTGTCCCCATCAAACACTCCCAGGACAGGTACAGCACAGGGTTAGATACAGAGTAAAACTCCCTCTACACTGTCCCCATCAAACACTCCCAGGGCAGGTACAGCACGGGGTTAGATACAGAGTAAAGCTCCCTCTACACTGTCCCCATCAAACACTCTCAGGACAGGTACAGCACGGGGTTAGATACAGATTAAAGCTCCCTCTACACTGTCCCCATCAAACACTCCCAGGGCAGGTACAGCACGGGGTTAGATACAGAGTAAAACTCCCTCTACACTGTACCCATCAAACACTCTCAGGACAGGTACAGCACGGGTTTAGATACAGAGTAAAGCTCCCTCTACACTGTCACCATCAAACACTCCCAGGACAGGTACAGCACGGGGTTAGATACAGAGTAAAGTTCCCTCTACACTGTCCCCATCAAACACTCCCAGGACAGGTACAGCACGGTGTTAGATACAGAGTAAAGTTCCCTCTACACTGTCCCCATCAAACACTCCCAGGACAGGTACAGCATGGGGTTAGCTACAGAGTAAAGCTCCCTCCACACTGTCCCAATCAAACACTCCCAGGACAGGTACAGCACCGGGTTAGATACAGAGTAAAGCTCCCCCTACACTGTCCCCATCAAACACTCCCAGGGCAGGTACAGCACGGGGTTAGATACAGAGTAAAGCTCCCTCTACACTGTCCCCATCAAACACTCCCAGGACAGGTACAGCACGGGGTTCGATACAGAGTAAAGCTCCCACTACACTGTCCCCATCAAACACTCCCAGGACAGGTACAGCACGGGGTTAGATACAGAGTATAGCTCCCTCTACACTGTCCCCATCAAACTCTCCCAGGACAGGTACAGCACGGGGTTAGATACAGAGTAAAGCTCACTCTACACGATCCCCATCAAACACTCCCAGGACAGGTGCAGCACGGGGTTAGATACAGAGTAAATCTCCCTCTACGCGATCCCCATCAAACACCCCCAGGACAGGTACAGCACGGGGTTAGATACAGAGTAAAGCTCCCTCTACACTGTCCCCATCAAACACTCCCAGGGCAGGTACAGCACGGCGTTAGATACAGAGTAAAGCTCCCTCTACACAATCCCCATCAAACACTCCCAGGACAGGTACAGCACGGGGTTAGATACAGAGTAAAGCTCCCTCTACACTGTCCCCATCAAACACTCCCAGGACAGATATAGCACGGGGTTAGATACAGAGTAAAGCTCCCTCTACACTGTCCCCATCAAACACTCCCAGGACAGGTACAGCACGGGGTTAGATACAGAGTAAAGCTCCCTCTACACAATCCCCATCAAACACTCCCAGGACAGGTACAGCACGGGGTTAGATACAGAGTAAAGCTCCCTCTACACTGTCTCCATCAAACACTCCCAGGACAGGTACAGCACGGGGTTAGATACAGAGTAAAGCTCCCTCTACACTGTCCCCATCCAGCATTCCCAGGACAGGTACAGCACGGGGTTAGATACAGAGTAAAGCTCCCTCTACACTGTCCCCCAGCAAACACTCCCAGGACAGGTACAGCACGGGGTTAGACACAGAGTAAAGCTCCCTCTAAACTGTCCCCATCAAACACTCCCAGGACAGGCACAGCACGGGGTTAGATACAGAGTAAAGCTCCCTCGACACAGTCCCCATCAAACACTCCCAGGACAGGTACAGCACAGGGTTAGATACAGAGTAAAGCTCCCTCTACACTGTCCCCATCAAACACTCCCAGGGCAGGTACAGCACGGGGTTAGATACAGAGTAAAGCTCCCTCTACACTGTCCCCATCAAACACTCCCAGGGCAGGTACAGCACGGGGTTAGATACAGAGTAAAGCTCCCTCTACACTGTCCCCATCAAACACTCTCAGGACAGGTACAGCACGGGGTTAGATACAGATTAAAGCTCCCTCTACACTGTCCCCATCAAACACTCTCAGGACAGGTACAGCACGATGTTAGATACAGAGTAAAGCTCCCTCTACACTGTCCCCATCAAACACTCCTAGGACAGGTACAGCACGGGGTTAGTCACAGAGTAAAGCTCCCTCTACACTGCCCCCATCAAACACTCACAGGACAGGTACAGCACGGGGTTAGATACAGAGTAAAGTTTCCTCTACACTGTCCCCATCAAACACTCCCAGGACAGGCACAGCACAGGGTTAGATACAGAGTAAAGTTTCTCCTACACTGTCCCCATCAAACACTCCCAGGACAGGTACAGCACGGGGTTAGATACAGAGTAAAGCTCCCTCTACACTGTCCCCATCAAACACTCCCAGGACAGGTACAGCACGGGGTTAGACACAGAGTAAAGCTCCCTCTACACTGTCCCCATCAAACACTCCCAGGACAGGTACAGCACAGGGTTAGATACAGAGTAAAGCTCCCTCTACACTGTTCCCATCAAACACTCCCAGGACAGGTACAGCACGGGGTTAGATACAGAGTAAAGCTCCCTCTACACGATCCCCATCAAACACTCCCAGGACAGGTACAGCACGGGGTTAGATACAGAGTAAAGCTCCCTCTACACTGTCCCCATCAAACACTCCCAGGACAGGTAGAGCACGGGGTTAGATACAGAGTAAAGCTCCCTCTACACGATCCCCATGAAACACTCCCAGGACAGGTACAGCACGGGATTAGATACAGAGTAAAGCTCCCTCTACACTGTCCCCATCAAACACTCCCAGGACAGGTACAGCACGGGGTTAGATACAGAGTAAAGCTCCCTCTACACTGTCCCCATCAAACACTCCCAGGACAGGTACAGCACGGGGTTAGATACAGAGTAAAGCTCCCTCTACACAATCCCCATCAAACACTCCCAGGACAGGTACAGCACGGGGTTAGATACAGAGTAAAGCTCCCTCTACACTGTCTCCATCAAACACTCCCAGGACAGGTACAGCACGGGGTTAGATACAGAGTAAAGCTCCCTCTACACTGTCCCCATCCTGCATTCCCAGGACAGGTACAGCACGGGGTTAGATACAGAGTAAAGCTCCCTCTGCACTGTCCCCCAGCAAACACTCCCAGGACAGGTACAGCACGGGGTTAGACACAGAGTAAAGCTCCCTCTAAACTGTCCCCATCAAACACTCCCAGGACAGGCACAGCACGGGGTTAGATACAGAGTATAGCTCCCTCTACACTGTCCCCATCAAACTCTCCCAGGACAGGTACAGCACGGGGTTAGATACAGAGTAAAGCTCACTCTACACGATCCCCATCAAACACTCCCAGGACAGGTGCAGCACGGGGTTAGATACAGAGTAAATCTCCCTCTACGCGATCCCCATCAAACACCCCCAGGACAGGTACAGCACGGGGTTAGATACAGAGTAAAGCTCCCTCTACACTGTCCCCATCAAACACTCCCAGGGCAGGTACAGCACGGCGTTAGATACAGAGTAAAGCTCCCTCTACACAATCCCCATCAAACACTCCCAGGACAGGTACAGCACGGGGTTAGATACAGAGTAAAGCTCCCTCTACACTGTCCCCATCAAACACTCCCAGGACAGATATAGCACGGGGTTAGATACAGAGTAAAGCTCCCTCTACACTGTCCCCATCAAACACTCCCAGGACAGGTACAGCACGGGGTTAGATACAGAGTAAAGCTCCCTCTACACAATCCCCATCAAACACTCCCAGGACAGGTACAGCACGGGGTTAGATACAGAGTAAAGCTCCCTCTACACTGTCTCCATCAAACACTCCCAGGACAGGTACAGCACGGGGTTAGATACAGAGTAAAGCTCCCTCTACACTGTCCCCATCCAGCATTCCCAGGACAGGTACAGCACGGGGTTAGATACAGAGTAAAGCTCCCTCTACACTGTCCCCCAGCAAACACTCCCAGGACAGGTACAGCACGGGGTTAGACACAGAGTAAAGCTCCCTCTAAACTGTCCCCATCAAACACTCCCAGGACAGGCACAGCACGGGGTTAGATACAGAGTAAAGTTCCCTCTACACTGTCCCTATCAAATACTCCCAGGACAGGTACAGCACGGGGTTAGACACAGAGTAAAGCTCCCTCTACACTGTCCCCCATCAAACACTCCCAGGACAGGTACAGCACGGGGTTAGATACAGAGTAAAGCTCCCTCTACACTGTCCCCATCAAAAACTCCCAGGACAGGTACAGCACGGGGTTAGATACAGAGTAAAGCTCCCTCTACACTGTCCCCATCAAACACTCCCAGGACAGGTACAGCACGGGGTTAGATACAGAGTAAAGCTCCCTCGACACAGTCCCCATCAAACACTCCCAGGACAGGTACAGCACAGGGTTAGATACAGAGTAAAGCTCCCTCTACACTGTCCCCATCAAACACTCCCAGGGCAGGTACAGCACGGGGTTAGATACAGAGTAAAGCTCCCTCTACACTGTCCCCATCAAACACTCTCAGGACAGGTACAGCACGGGGTTAGATACAGATTAAAGCTCCCTCTACACTGTCCCCATCAAACACTCTCAGGACAGGTACAGCACGATGTTAGATACAGAGTAAAGCTCCCTCTACACTGTCCCCATCAAACACTCCTAGGACAGGTACAGCACGGGGTTAGTCACAGAGTAAAGCTCCCTCTACACTGCCCCCATCAAACACTCACAGGACAGGTACAGCACGGGGTTAGATACAGAGTAAAGTTTCCTCTACACTGTCCCCATCAAACACTCCCAGGACAGGCACAGCACAGGGTTAGATACAGAGTAAAGTTTCTCCTACACTGTCCCCATCAAACACTCCCAGGACAGGTACAGCACGGGGTTAGATACAGAGTAAAGCTCCCTCTACACTGTCCCCATCAAACACTCCCAGGACAGGTACAGCACGGGGTTAGACACAGAGTAAAGCTCCCTCTACACTGTCCCCATCAAACACTCCCAGGACAGGTACAGCACAGGGTTAGATACAGAGTAAAGCTCCCTCTACACTGTTCCCATCAAACACTCCCAGGACAGGTACAGCACGGGGTTAGATACAGAGTAAAGCTCCCTCTACACGATCCCCATCAAACACTCCCAGGACAGGTACAGCACGGGGTTAGATACAGAGTAAAGCTCCCTCTAAACTGTCCCCATCAAACACTCCCAGGACAGGTAGAGCACGGGGTTAGATACAGAGTAAAGCTCCCTCTACACGATCCCCATGAAACACTCCCAGGACAGGTACAGCACGGGATTAGATACAGAGTAAAGCTCCCTCTACACTGTCCCCATCAAACACTCCCAGGACAGGTACAGCACGGGGTTAGATACAGAGTAAAGCTCCCTCTACACTGTCCCCATCAAACACTCCCAGGACAGGTACAGCACGGGGTTAGATACAGAGTAAAGCTCCCTCTACACAATCCCCATCAAACACTCCCAGGACAGGTACAGCACGGGGTTAGATACAGAGTAAAGCTCCCTCTACACTGTCTCCATCAAACACTCCCAGGACAGGTACAGCACGGGGTTAGATACAGAGTAAAGCTCCCTCTACACTGTCCCCATCCTGCATTCCCAGGACAGGTACAGCACGGGGTTAGATACAGAGTAAAGCTCCCTCTACACTGTCCCCCAGCAAACACTCCCAGGACAGGTACAGCACGGGGTTAGACACAGAGTAAAGCTCCCTCTAAACTGTCCCCATCAAACACTCCCAGGACAGGCACAGCACGGGGTTAGATACAGAGTAAAGTTCCCTCTACACTGTCCCTATCAAATACTCCCAGGACAGGTACAGCACGGGGTTAGACACAGAGTAAAGCTCCCTCTTCACTGTCCCCATCAAACACTCCCAGGACAGGTACAGCACGGGGTTAGATACAGAGTAAAGCTCTCTCTGCACTGTCCCCATCAAACACTCCTAGGACAGGTACAGCACGGGGTTAGTCACAGAGTAAAGCTCCCTCTACACTGTCCCCCATCAAACACTCCCAGGACAGGGACAGCACGGGGTTAGATACAGAGTAAAGTTCCCTCTACACTGTCCCCATCAAACACTCCCAGGACAGGCACAGCACAGGGTTAGATACAGAGTAAAGTTCCTCCTACACTGTCCCCATCAAACACTCCCAGGACAGGTACAGCACGGGGTTAGATACAGAGTAAAGCTCCCTCTACACTGTCCCCATCAAACACTCCCAGGACAGGTACAGCACGGGGTTAGACACAGAGTAAAGCTCCCTCTACACTGTCCCCATCAAACACTCCCAGGACAGGTACAGCACAGGGTTAGATACAGAGTCAAGCTCCCTCTACACTGTTCCCATCAAACACTCCCAGGACAGGTACAGCACGGGGTTAGATACAGAGTAAAGCTCCCTCTACACGATCCCCATCAAACACTCCCAGGACAGGTACAGCACGGGGTTAGATACAGAGTAAAGCTCCCTCTACACTGTCCCCATCAAACACTCCCAGGACAGGTACAGCACGGGGTTAGATACAGAGAAAAGCTCCCTCTACACTGTCCCCATCAAACACTCCCAGGACAGGTACAGCACGGGGTTAGACACAGAGTAAAGCTCCCTCTACACTGTCCCCATCAAACACTCCCAGGACAGGTACAGCACAGGGTTAGATACAGAGTAAAGCTCCCTCTACACTGTTCCCATCAAACACTCCCAGGACAGGTACAGCACGGGGTTAGATACAGAGTAAAGCTCCCTCTACACGATCCCCATCAAACACTCCCAGGACAGGTACAGCACGGGGTTAGATACAGAGTAAAGCTCCCTCTACACTGTCCCCATCAAACACTCCCAGGACAGGTAGAGCACGGGGTTAGATACAGAGTAAAGCTCCCTCTACACGATCCCCATGAAACACTCCCAGGACAGGTACAGCACGGGATTAGATACAGAGTAAAGCTCCCTCTGCACTGATCCGAGTGTGAGTCTAACCGAGTGATACGGAGACAGGGACTGTGCACGGTGCTCCGAGTGTGGGTCTAACCGAGGGATATGGAGACCGGGACTGTGCACGGTGCTCCGAGGGTGGGTCTGACGGAGGGATACGGAGACCGGGACTGTGCACGATGCTCCGAGTGTGGGTCTGACCGAGGGGTAGGGAGACCGGGACTGTGCACGGTGCTCTGAGTGTGCGTCTAACCGAGGGATACGGAGACCGGGACTGTGCACGGTGCTCTGAGTGTGGGTCTAACCGAGGGATACGGAGACCGGGACTGTGCACGGTGCTCCGAGTGTGGGTCTGATCGAGGGATACGGAGACCGGGACTGTGCACGGTGCTCCGAGTGTGGGTCTGATCGAGGGATACGGAGACAGGGACTGTGCACGGTGCTCCGAGTGTGGGTCTGACCGAGGGATACGGAGACCGGGACTGTGCACGGTGCCCCGAGTGTGGGTCTGACCGAGCGATAGGGAGACCGGGACTGTGCACGGTGCTCCGAGTGTGGGTCTAACCGAGGGATACGGAGACCGGGACTGTGCACGGTGCTCCGAGTGTGGGTCTAACCGAGGGATACGGAGCGAGCACGGTTTGAAAGCTCCTCGATCGCTCTCACCCTGATTGGCTTTGATCTTCTTGACGGGCGTGTACGGTGTCTTGGTCCCGTGTGACGTGGTGTCGCTCTGCGATACGGTCGAACCAACGTTGGTCTGGTTATTCCTCTCTGCGGTCGTCACCGACACGGCCTGGTGACGCAGAATGTCCACTAACGCTCTACACCGAGAGGGAGAGAGAGAGCGAGGGAGGGAGCGAGGGAGGGAGGGAGGGAGGGAGGGAGGGAGGGAGAGAGGGAGGGAGCGAGGGAGGGAGGGAGGGAGGGAGGGAGGGAGGGAGAGAGGGAGGGAGCGAGGGAGGGAGGGAGGGAGGGAGGGAGGGAGGGAGAGAGGGAGGGAGAGAGCGAGGGAGGGAGGGAGGGAGGGAGGGAGGGAGGGAGGGAGGGAGAGAGGGAGGGAGGGAGGGAGGGAGTGAGAGAGGGAGAGAGGGAGGGAGAGATAGGGAGAGAGGGAGGGAGGGAGGGAGGGAGGGAGATAGGGAGTTAGGGAGGGAGGGAGATAGGGAGGGAGAGAGGGACGGAGGGAGAGAGGGTGGGAGGGAGAGAGGGTGGGAGGGAGAGAGGGTGGGAGGGAGAGAGGGAGGGAGAGAGGGAGGGAGGGAGGGAGGGAGGGAGGGAGGGAGGGAGAGAGGGAGGGAGGGAGGGAGGGAGAGAGGGAGGGAGGGAGGGAGGGAGGGAGGGAGGATAGGGAGAGAGGGTGGGAGGGAGAGAATGGGAGAGAGGGAGGGAGGGAGGGAGAGAAGGAGGGTGGGAGTGGGAGAGAAGGAGGGAGTGGGAAAGAGGGAGAGTGGGGAAAGAGAGAAGGAGGGAGGGAAAGAGAGAAGGAGGGAGAGAGTGGGAGAGAGGGAGCGTGGGCGAGAGACAGAGAGGCAGGCAGGGAGGGAGGGAGGGAGGGTGTGGGTGCGAGAGGGAGAGAGAGGGAAGGAGGGAATGGGAGAGAGGGAGAGTGGGGAAAGAGTGAGGGAGGGAGGGAGAAAGTTGGAGAGAGGGAGTGTGGGAGAGAGGGAGAGGGAGTGAGGGAGAGAGGGAGGGAGAGAGTGTGAGAGAGGGAGTGTGGGAGAGAGACAGAGGGAGGGAGGGAAGGAGAGCGTGGGGGAGAAGGAGGAAGGGAGAGAGTGGGAGGAAGGGAGAGAGTGGGAGGGAGGGAGAGAGTGGGAGGGAGGGAGGGAGAGAGTGGGAGGGAGGGAGAGAGTGGGAGGGAGGGAGGGAGAGAGTGGGAGGGAGGGAGGGAGAGAGTGGGAGGGAGGGAGGGAGAGAGTGGGAGGGAGGGAGGGAGAGAGTGGGAGGGAGGGAGGGAGAGAGTGGGAGGGAGGGAGGGAGAGAGTGGGAGGGAGGGAGGGAGAGAGTGGGAGGGAGGGAGAGAGTGGGAGGGAGGGAGGGAGAGAGTGGGAGGGAGGGAGGGAGAGAGTGGGAGGGAGGGAGGGAGAGAGTGGGAGGGAGGGAGAGAGTGGGAGGGAGGGAGGGAGAGAGTGGGAGGGAGGGAGGGAGAGAGTGGGAGGGAGGGAGGGAGAGAGTGGGAGGGAGGGAGGGAGAGAGTGGGAGGGAGAGAGTGGGAGGGAGGGAGGGAGAGAGTGGGAGGGAGGGAGGGGGAGAGTGGGAGGGAGGGAAGGGGAGAGTGGGAGGGAGGGAGGGGAGAGTGGGAGGGAGGGAGGGGGAGAGTGGGAGGGAGGGAGGGAGAGAGTGGGAGGGAGGGAGGGAGAGAGTGGGAGGGAGGGAGTGAGAGAGTGGGAGGGAGGGAGGGAGAGAGTGGGAGGGAGGGAGGGAGTGGGAGGGAGGGAGGGAGAGAGTGGGAGGGAGGGAGGGGGAGAGTGGGACGGAGGGAGGGGGAGAGTGGGAGGGAGGGAGGGGGAGAGTGGGAGGGAGGGAGGGGTGAGAGTGGGAGGGAGGGAGGAGGAGAGTGGGAGGGAGGGAGGGGGAGAGTGGGAGGGAGGGAGGGGGGAGAGTGGGAGGGAGGGAGGGAGAGAGTGGGAGGGAGGGAGGGAGAGAGTGGGAGGGAGGGAGGGAGAGAGTGGGAGGGAGGGAGGGAGAGAGTGGGAGGGAGGGAGAGTGGGAGGGAGGGAGGGAGAGAGTGGGAGGGACAGAGGGAGGGAGGGAGAGAGGGAGGGAGGGAGGGAGGGAGGGAGAGAGGGAGAGAGGGAGGGAGGGAGAGAGGGAGAGAGGGAGGGAGAGAGGGAGAGAGGGAGGGAGGGAGAGAGGGAGGAGAGAGGGAGGGAGAGAGGGAGGAGGGGAGAGAGGGAGGGAGGGAGGGAGAGAGGGAGGGAGGGAGGGAGGGAGAGAGGGAGGGAGGGAGAGAAGGAGGGAGGGAGGAGAGAGAGGGAGGGACGGGAGGGAGAGAGAGAGGGAGGGAGAGAGGGAGGGAGGGAGAGAGGGAGGGGAGGGAGGGAGAGAGGGAGGGTGGGAGGGAGGGAGAGAGGGAGAGAGGGAGGGAGGGAGAGAGGGAGGGAGGGAGGGAGGGAGGAGAGGGAGAGAGGGAGGGAGAGAGGGAGGGGGGGAGAGAGGGAGAGGGAGGAGAGGGAGGAGGGAGGAGGGAGGGAGAGGGAGAGAGGGAGGGAGAGAGGGAGAGAGGGAGGGAGGGAGGGAGGGAGGGAGGGGAGGGTGGGAGGGAGAGAATGGGAGAGAGGGAGGGAGGAGGGAGGGAGGGAGAGAGGGAGGGAGGGAGGGAGGGAGAGAGGGTGGGAGGGAGAGAATGGGAGAGAGAGAATGGGAGAGAGGGAGGGAGGGAGAGAAGGAGGGTGGGAGTGGGAGGGAAGGAGGGAGTGGGAAAGAGGGAGAGTGGGGAAAGAGAGAAGGAGGGAGGGAGAAGAGTGGGAGAGAGGGAGCATGGGCGAGAGACAGAGAGGCAGGCAGGGAGGGAGGGAAGAGAGGGAGGGAGGGTGTGGGTGCGAGAGGGAGAGAGAGGGAAGGAGGGAATGGGAGAGAGGGAGAGTGGGGAAAGAGTGAGGGAGGGAGGGAGAAAGTTGGAGAGGGAGGAGAGTGGGAGAGAGGGAGAGGGAGTGAGGGAGAGAGGGGGGGAGAGAGGGAGAGAGTGGGAGGGAGGGAGAGAGTGGGAGGGAGGGAGAGAGTGGGAGGAGGGAGGGAGAGAGTGGGAGGGCGGGAGAGAGGGAGGGAGGGAGGGAGAGAGTGGGAGGGAGGGAGGGAGAGAGTGGGAGGAGGGAGGGAGAGAGTGGGAGGGAGGGAGGGAGAGAGTGGGAGGAGGGAGGGAGTGAGTGGGAGGGAGGGAGGGAGGGGAGGAGAGTGGGAGGGAGGAGAGAGTGGAGGGAGGGAGAGAGTGGGAGGGAGGGAGGGAGAGAGTGGGGGAGGGAGGGAGAGAGTGGGAGGGGAGGGAGGGGAGAGTGGGAGGGAGGGAGGGAGAGAGTGGGAGGAGGGAGAGAGTGGGAGGGAGGGAGAGAGTGGGAGGGAGGAGGGAGAGAGTGGAGGGAGGAGAGTGGGAGGGAGGGAGGGAGAGAGTGGGAGGGAGGGGGGAGGAGGGGAGGGAGGGAGAGAGTGGGAGGGAGGAGGGAGAGAGTGGGAGGGAGAGAGTGGGAGGGAGGGAGGGAGAGAGTGGGAGGGAGGGAGGGGGAGAGTGGGAGGGAGGGAAGGGGAGAGTGGGAGGGAGGGAGGGGAGAGTGGGAGGGAGGGAGGGAGAGGGGAGAGGGAGGGGGAGGGAGAGAGTGGGAGGGAGGGAGGGAGAGAGTGGGAGGGAGGGAGGGAGAGAGTGGGAGGGAGGAGGGAGAGAGTGGGAGGGAGGGAGGGAGTGGGAGGTGGGAGGGAGAGAGTGAGAGAGGTGGGAGGGGAGGGGAGAGTGGGCGGAGGGAGGGGGAGAGTGGGAGGGAGGGAGGGGAGAGTGGGAGGGAGGGAGGGGGAGAGTGGGAGGGAGGGAGGGGGAGAGTGGGAGGGAGGGAGGGGGAGAGTGGGGAGGGAGGGAGGGAGAGAGTGGGAGGGAGGGAGGAGAGAGTGGGAGGGAGGGAGGGAGAGAGTGGGAGGGAGGGGGGAGAGAGTGGGAGGGAGGGAGGGAGAGAGTGGGAGGGAGGGAGGGAGAGTGGGAGGAGAGGGAGGGGAGGGGAGGGGAGGAGGGAGGGAGGGAGGGAGGGAGGGAGAGAGGGAGAGAGGGAGGGAGGGAGAGAGGGAGAGAGGGAGGGAGAGAGGGAGAGAGGGAGGGAGGGAGAGAGGGAGGGAGAGAGGGAGGGAGAGAGGGAGGGAAGGGAGAGAGGGAGGAGGGAGGGAGAGAGGGAGGGAGGGAGGGAGGGAGAGAGGGAGGGAGGGAGAGAAGGAGGGAGGGAGGGAGAGAGGGAGGGAGGGAGGGAGAGAGAGAGGGAGGGGAGAGAGGGAGGGAGGGGAGAGGGAGGGAGGGAGGGAGAGAGGGAGGGTGGGAGGGAGGGAGAGAGGGAGAGAGGGAGGGAGGGAGAGAGGGAGGGAGGGAGGGAGGGAGAGAGGGAGTGAGGGAGGGGAGAGAGGGAGGGAGGGAGAGAGGGAGGGAGAGAGGGAGGGAGGGAGAGAGGGAGGAGAGAGGGAGAGAGGGAGGGAGAGAGGGAGAGAGGGAGGGAGGGAGGGAGGAGGAGAGGGAGGGAGGAGGGAGAGAATGGGAGAGAGGGAGGGAGGGAGGGAGGAGGAGAGAGGGAGGGAGGAGAGGGAGGGAGAGAGGGAGGGAGGGAGAGAATGGGAGAGAGGAATGGGAGGAGGGAGGGAGGAGGAAGGAGGTGGGAGTGGGAGGGAAGGAGGGAGTGGGAAGAGGGAGAGTGGGAAGAGAGAAGGAGGGAGGGAGAGAGTGGGGAGAGAGGGAGCATGGGCGAGAGACAGAGAGGGCAGGCAGGGAGGGAGGGAGAGAGGGAGGGAGGGTGTGGGTGCGAGAGGGAGAGAGAGGGAAGGAGGGAATGGGAGGAGAGGGAGAGTGGGGAAAGAGTGAGGGAGGGAGGGAGAAAGTTGGAGAGCGGGAGTGTGGGAGAGAGGGAGAGGGAGTGAGGGAGAGAGGGAGGGAGAGAGGGAGAGAGTGGGAGGGAGGGAGAGAGTGGGAGGGAGGGAGAGAGTGGGAGGGAGGGAGGGAGAGAGTGGGAGGCGGGAGAGAGTGGGAGGGAGGGAGGAGAGAGTGGGGAGGGAGGGAGGGGAGAGAGTGGGAGGGAGGGAGGGAGGGAGAGTGGGAGGGAGGGGGGAGAGAGTGGGAGGGAGGGAGGGAGGGAGAGAGTGGGAGGGAGGGAGAGAGTGGGAGGGAGGGAGAGAGTGGGAGGGAGGGAGAGAGTGGGAGGGAGGGAGGGAGAGAGTGGAGGGAGGGAGGGAGAGAGTGGAGGGAGGGAGGGAGAGAGTGGGAGGGAGGGCGGGAGAGAGTGGGAGGGAGGAGGGAGAGAGTGGGAGGGAGGAGAGAGTGGGAGGAGGGAGAGGAGGGAGGGAGGGAGGAGAGAGTGGGAGGGAGGGAGAGAGTGGGAGGGAGGGAGGGAGAGAGTGGGAGGGAGGAGGAGGGAGAGAGTGGGAGGGAGGGAGAGAGTGGGAGGGAGGGAGGGAGAGGTGGGAGGGAGGGAGGGAGAGAGTGGGAGGGAGGGAGAGAGTGGGGAGGGAGGGAGAGAGTGGGAGGGAGGGAGGCGAGAGAGTGGGAGGGCGGGAGGGCGAGAGTGGGAGGGAGGAGGGAGAGAGTGGGAGGGAGGGGAGAGAGTGGGACGGGACGGCGAGAGAGAGAGAGTGGGAGGGAGGGAGGGGGAGAGTGGGAGGGAGGGAGGGAGAGTGGGAGGGAGGGAGAGAGTGAGGAGGGTGGGGGAGAGAGTGGGAGGGAGGGAGGGAGAGAGTGGGAGGGAGGGAGGGAGAGTGTGGGAGGGAGGGAGGAGAGAGTGGGAGGGAGGGAGGGAGAGAGTGGGAGGGAGGGAGGGAGAGAGTGGCAGGGAGGGCGGGAGAGAGTGGGAGGGAGGGCGGGAGAGAGTGGGAGGGAGGGAGAGAGAGAGTGGGAGGGAGGGAGAGAGTGGGAGGGAGGGAGGGAGAGAGTGGGAGGGAGGGAGAGAGTGGGAGGGAGGGAGGGAGAGAGTGGGAGGGAGGGAGGAGAGAGTGGAGGGAGGGAGGGATGAGAGTGGGAGGGAGGGGGAGGGAGAGAGTGGGAGTGAGGGAGGGGAGAGAGTGGGAGGGAGGGAGGGAGAGAGTGGGAGGGAGGGAGGGAGAGAGTGGGAGGGAGGGAGGGAGAGAGTGGGAGGGAGGGAGGGAGAGAGTGGGAGGGAGGGAGGGAGAGGAGTGGGAGGGAGGGAGGGAGGGAGTGGAGGAGGGAGGGGGAGGGAGAGAGTGGGAGGGAGGGAGGGAGGGAGAGAGTGGGTGGGAGGGAGGGAGGAGAGAGTGGGAGGGGAGGGAGGGAGAGAGTGGGAGGGAGGGAGGGAGAGAGTGGGAGGGAGGGAAGGGAGAGAGTGGGAGGGAGGGAGGGAGAGAGTGGGAGGGAGGGAGGTAGAGAGTGGGAGGGAGGGAGAGAGTGGGAGGGAGGGAGGGAGAGAGTGGGAGGGCGGGAGAGAGTGGGAGGGAGGGAGGGAGAGAGTGGGAGGGAGGGAGGGAGAGAGTGGGAGGGAGGGAGGGGAGAGAGTGGGAGGGAGGGAGGGAGAGTGTGCGGAGGGAGGGAGGGAGGGAGAGAGTGGGAGGGAGGGAGGGAGGAGAGAGTGGGAGGCGAGGGAGAGAGTGGGAGGGAGGGAGAGAGTGGGAGGGAGGGAGGGATGAGAGTGGGAGGGAGGGAGGGAGAGAGTGGGAGGGAGGGAGGGAGAGAGTGGGAGGGAGGGAGGGAGAGAGTGGGAGGGAGGGAGAGAGTGGGAGGGAGGGGAGAGAGAGTGGAGGGAGGGAGGGAGAGAGTTGGAGGGAGGGAGAGAGTGGGAGGGAGGAGGGAGAGAGTGGGAGGGAGGGAGGGAGAGAGTGGAGGGAGGGAGGGGAGGGAGAGAGTGGGAGGGAGGGAGAGAGTGGGAGGGAGGGAGAGAGTGGGAGGGAGGGAGGAGAGAGTGGGAGGGAGGGAGGGAGAGAGTGGGAGGGAGGGAGGGAGAGAGTGGGAGGGAGGGAGAGAGTGGGAGGAGGGAGGGAGAGAGTGGGAGGGAGGGAGGGGGAGAGTGGAGGGAGGGAGGGAGAGTGGGAGGGAGGGAGGGAGAGAGTGGGAGGGAGGGAGGGAGAGAGTGGGAGGGAGGGAGGGAGAGAGTGGGAGGGAGGGAGGGAGAGAGTGGGAGGGAGGGAGGGAGAGAGTGGGAGGGAGGAGGAGAGAGTGGGAGGGAGGGAGGGAGAGAGTGGGAGGGAGGGGGGAGAGGGAGAGAGTGGGAGGGAGGGCGGGAGAGAGTGGGAGGGAGGGAGAGAGAGAGTGGGAGGGAGGGAGGGAGAGAGTGGGAGGGAGGGAGGGAGAGAGTGGGAGGGAGGGAGAGAGTGGGTGGGAGGGGAGGGAGAGAGTGGGAGGGAGGGAGGGAGAGAGTGGGAGGGAGGGAGGGAGAGAGTGGGAGGGAGGGAGGGAGAGAGTGGGTGAGGGAGGGAGAGAGGTGGGAGGGAGGGGAGGGAGAGAGTGGGAGGGAGGGAGGGAGAGAGTGGGAGGGAGGGAGGGAGAGAGTGGGAGGGAGGGAGGGAGAGAGTGGGAGGGAGGGAGGGAGAGGTGGGAGGGAGGGAGGGAGGGAGAGAGTGGGAGGGAGGGAGGGAGGGAGAGAGTGGGAGGGAGGGAGGGAGGGAGAGAGTGGGTGGGAGGGAGGGAGGGAGAGAGTGGGAGGGAGGGAGGGAGAGAGTGGAGGGAGGAGGGAGAGAGTGGGAGGGAGGGAGGGAGAGAGTGGGAGGGAGGGAGGGACGAGAGTGGGAGGGAGGGAGGTAGAGAGTGGGAGGGAGGATGAGAGTGGAGGGAGGGAGGGAGAGAGTGGGAGGAAGGGAGGGAGAGAGTGGGAAGGGAGGGAGGGGGAGAGTGGAGAGGGAGGGAGGGATGAGAGTGGGAGGGAGGGAGGGAGGGGGGAGAGTGGAAGGACAGAGAGACAGAGAGAGACAGAGATAGAGAGTCAGAAGGAAGGAGGGAGGCAGAGAGAGGGAAGGACAGAGAGACAGAGACAGAGAGAGGGAGAGAGCGAGGGTTGGAGAGAGCAGAGAGAGAGAAAGAGTAAATTAGCAGAGAAAATCTCCAACTGGGTGTTCGATCCAGACAGATCGACAGTACATGGGGGAGCGAGTTGTGTCGGGACGGGTGTGTGCGGAGGGAGTTGTGTCGGGACGGGTGTGCGGAGGGAGTTGTGTCGGGACGGGTGTGCGGAGGGAGTTGTGTCGGGACGGGTGTGCGGAGGGAGTTGTGTCGGGACGGGTGGTGCGGAGGAGTTGTGTCGGGACGGGTGTGCGGAGGGAGTTGTGTCGGGACGGGTGTGCGGAGGGAGTGTGTGTCGGGGACGGAGTGTGCGGAGGGAGTTGTGTCGGGACGGGTGTGCGGAGGGAGGGGGGCCAGTGCCCCCGAGCCGCGCGGCTCCGTCTCACCTGGACACGTTGACGTCGCGGGGCTGCTGGGCGCTCTTGCGGAAGGCCACCTTGATCCCGATGCCCACGGCCAAGCTGAGCGTCAAGACGGCGCAGATGATGTAGACGGTGCTGTTGGTCCGATCTTTGCTGGGGTCGTAGCGCTCGGTGACGCTGGAGCTGGTCAGCGGCGGGTTGGCCCAGTCGGGGCTGTAGTAGTTGTTGCAGCCGCCTTGTGCCAGCTGGTAGGAGCGGAACTCGCAGCAGAAGCGGTAGTGGCAAGTCCCACAGCAGTACAGGTAGGTGCCCGAGCTGCAGTTGAATTGCGGGTCGTACTGGCCCATCACGTCATAGTAGCCCCGGCACGTGTCGCCCACTGGGGCCGCCCTCTCGCCCTTGCGCTCGCCCGGCCAGCTGGCGTTCCGGGCCCCGGCCCCGGCGAGGAGGAGGAGGACCGTCAGCGCGCCGAGCGGCGACATCTGTGGCCGCGCGGGCCGGGATCTGCTCGCTCTCCCCCGGCCCGCCCCCGCCGCCCCCCCCGCCCCGCCCGCGCCGACCGGGGGGCGTAGTCCTCAGCGCCTGCCGGCGGGGCGGGGGGGGCGGGGTGCCGAGAGAGGGAAGGGCCTCCGTCGATCCGCCTGGTCCCAGCGTGGAAGAAAGGGGGGTCGCTGAAACGAGATGGAAGAAAGGGCGTCAGGAGGGGCGGACGGGGGGGCGGGGGTCGGAGCGGAACGGCGGGCATCGACGGAGGCCCCCTCCTTTTGCCCTGCGAGGCGGTCCTACAACCTCGCCGCACCCCTGCGAGGAAGTCGCTGCGGGAAAAAACTCCTCGTCGCCACATTCCGGCGCCTGTTCGGGGGCGGGGGGGGGCGAGAATTCGCAATGTTCGATTCGCCCCAACCAGCGGGACTTGCGGGAGGAAACCGGAGCCCCCGGAGGAGACCCCCGCAGACACGTGGGGGGGGGGGAGGGGGAGGACGCACAGACGGCGACCCTGGCCGGGACTCGAACCCGGGACCCTGGAGCTGCGAAGCAAGCAACAGCGCTAACCCACCGCCGTGCTGCCCATAAACGCAGACTAGGACACGCACGCACACGCAGCAGAATATGCAGATAAACGCAGGCCGCCGCGGGGACTCGCACACGGATGTACGCCAATGACCACCTTCCCGGACGGTTCCATTCGTTTATTTTGCCTCGATCATCTTCGAACCATTTGTGACTAATGGACATGTCTTTCAGTCAAGTGACAGAGGGAGGGAGGGATTGGGAGGGAGGGATTGAAGAGGGAGGGATGGGAGGGAGGGATTAGGAGGGAGGGATTGGGAGGGGGCGATGAATAGGGAGGGAGAGATTGGGAGGGAGGGATTGGAGGGAGGGATTGAAGAGGGAGGGATTGGAAGGGAGCGAGGGATTGGGAGGGAGGGAGGGAATGGGAGGGAGGGATTGGGAGGGGGGAGGAATTGGGAGGGATGGATTGGGAGGGGGGGAGGGATTGGGAGGTATGGATTGGGAGGGAGCGATGAATAGGGAGGAGAGATTGGGAGGGAGGGATTGGGAGGGACGCATTGGGAGCGAGGGATTGGGCTGGAGGGTGGATTGGGAGGGAGGGATTGGGAGCGAGGGATTGGGAGCGAGGGATTGGGCTGGAGGGTGGGATTGGGAGGGAGGGATTTGGAGGGAGGGATTGGCAAAGGCAGGGATTCGGCGGGAGGGAGCGATTGGGAGGGAGGGATTGAAGAGGGAGGGATTGGGAGGGAGGGATTGGGAGGGAGGGGGAGACTCGGAGCGAGGGATTGGGAGGGAGGGTGGGATTGGGGAGGGGGTATTGGGATGGAGGGATTGGGAGGGAGGGACTGGGAGGGAGGGAGGGATTGGGAGGGAGGGATTGGGAGGGTGGGATTGGACGGAGGGAGGGATCAGGAGGGAGGGAGAGATTGGGAGGGAGGGATTGGGAGGAGGGATTGGGAGGGATTGATTGGGAGGGAGGGATTGGGAGGGAGGGATTGGAGGGAGGGATTGGGAGGGAGGCATTGGGAGGGAGGGATTGGGAGGAGGGATTGGGAGGGAGGGATTGGGAGCGAGGGATTGGGAGGGAGGGATTGGGAGCGAGGGGGGAGCGAGGGATTGGGCTGGAGGGTGGGATTGGGAGGGAGGGAGGCATTGGGAGGGAGGGATTGGCAAAGGCAGGGATTCGGCGGGAGGGAGGGATTGAAGAGGGAGGGATTGGGAGGGAGGGGGAGACTCGGAGCGAGGGATTGGGAGGGAGGGAGGGATTGGGAGGGTGGGATTGGGAGGGGGTATTGGGATGGAGGGATTGGGAGGGAGGGATTGGGAGGGAGAGATTGGGAGGGAGGGATTGGGAGGAAGGGATTGGGGGGGCGGGATTGGGAGGGAGGGATTGGGAGGGAGGGAGGGATTGGGAGAGAGCGAGGGTCAGGGAGGGATTGGGAGGGAGGGAGTGGGAGGGAGGGAGGGATTGGGAGGGAGGGATTGGGAGGGTTGGATTGGGAGGATGGGTGTGGGAGGGAGGGAGGGATTGGGAGGGTTGGATTGTGAGGGAGGGAGTTGGTGGGAGAGAGGGGCTGGGAGGGACGGATCGGGAGGGAGGGATTGGAGCGAGGGTTTGGGTGGGAGGGACTGGGAGGGAGGGACGGATTGGGAGGGAGGGATTGGGAGGGAGGGATTGGGAGGGAGGGATTGGGTGGGAGTGAGGGACTGGGAGGGAGGGTTTGGGAGGGAGGGATTGGGCGTGAGGGAAGGATTCGGAGGAATTGGGAGGGAGGGAGGGATTGGGAGGGTTGGATTGAGAGGGAGGGATTGGAGGGAGGGTTTGGGAGGGAAGGATTGGGAGGGAAGGATGGATTGAGAGGGAGGGTTAGGGAGGGAAGGATTGGGAGGGAGGGATTGGGAGTGAGGCATTGGGCGGGAGGGATTAGGAGGGAGAGAGGGGTTGGTAGGGGAGGGAATGGAAGGGAGGGATTGAAGAGGAAGGGATTGGGAGTGAGCAATTGGGAGGGAGGGATTGGGTGGGAGGGATAGGGAGGGAGGAATTGGGAGGGAGGGTTTGGGAGGGAGGGATTGGAGGGAGGGATACGGAGGGAGGGATTGAGTGGGAGGGATTGGAGGGAGGGATAGGGAGGGAGGGATTGGGTGGGAGGGATTGGAGGGAGGGTTTGGGATGGAGGGATTGGGAGGGAGGGATTGGGAGGGAGGGATTGGGAGGGAAGGAGGGATTGGGAGGGAGGGATTGGGAGAGAGGATTTGGGAGGGAAGGAGGAATTGGGACGGAGGGATTGGGAGGGAGGGAGGGATTGGGAGGGAGGGATTGGGAGGGAGGGGTTGGGAGGGAGGGATTGGAGCGAGGGTTTGGGACGGAGGGACTGGGAGGGAGGGAGGGATTGGGAGGGAGTGATTGGGAGAGAGGGATTTGGAGGGAGGGAGGGATTGGGAGGGAGTGAATGGGAGGGAGGGTTTGGGAGGGAGGGAGGGATTGGGAGGAATTGGGTGGTAGGGAAGGAATGGGAGTAAAGGAATGGGAGGGAGGGATTGGGACGGAGGGATTGGGAGGGAGGGACGGAGGGATTGGGAGGGAGGGATTGGCAGGGAGGGAGGGATAGGGAGGGATGGACGGATTGGGAGTGAGGGATTGGGAGGGAGGGATCGGGAAGGAAGGTTTGGGAGAGAGGGATTCGGAGGGAGGGTTTAGGAGGGAGGGACTGAGAGGGAGGGAGGGATTGGGAGGGAGGGTTTGGGAGTGACAGAGGGATTGGCAGGGAGAGAGGGAGTGGGAGGGAGGGAGGGATTGGGAGAGAGGGATTGGGAGGGAGGGAGGGAGGGATTGGGAGGGAGGCATTGGGAGGGAGGAAGGGTTTGGGAGGGACGGATTGGGAGGGAGGGAAGACTTGGAGTGGTCGAGGGGCTGGGAGGGAGGGATTAGGAGGGAGGTGTTGGGAAGGAGGGTTTGGGAGGGAGGGATCGGGAGGGAGGAATTGGGAGGGAGGGTTTGGTAGGGAGGGATAGGAGGGAGGGTTTCGGAGGGAGGGATAGGGAGGGAGGGAGGGATTGGGAGGGAGGGAGGGAATGGGAGCGAGCGGTTGGGATGGAGGGAGGGAATGGGAGGGAGGGATTGGGAGGGTGGGATTGGGAGCGAGTGAGGGATCGGGAGGGAGGGTGTGATTGGGAGGGAGGGATTGGGAGGGAGTGAGGGATTGGGGGCGAGGGATTGGGAGCGAGGGATTGGGAGGGAGCGAGGGACAGGGAGGGAGGAATTGGGAGGGAGGGACTGGGAGGGAGGGAGGGATTGGGAGGGAGGGAGGGATTGGGAGGGAGGGATTGGGAGGGTGGGTGTGGGAGGGAGGGAGGGATTGGGAGGGTTGGATTGGGGGGGTGGGTGTGGGAGGGAGGGAGGGATTGGGAGGGAGGGAGTGATTTGGAGGGAGAGAGGGGCTGGGAGGGACGGATTGGGAGGGAGGGATTGGAGCGAGGGTTTGGGTGGGAGGGACTGGGAGGGAGGGACGGATTGGGAGGGAGGGATTGGGAGGGAGGGATTGGGAGGGAGGGATTGGGAGGGAGGTACCGATTGGGAGGCAGGGATTGGGAGGGAGGGAGGGATTAGGAGGGAGGGATTGGGAGGGAGGGATTGGGAGGGAGGGATTGGGAGGGAGGGATTGGGAGCGAGGGATTGGGCGGGAGGGTGGGATTGGGAGGGAGTGATTTGGAAGGAGGGATTGGGAGGGAGGGATTGGGAGCGAGTGATTGGGAGCGAGGGATTTGGCGGGAGGGTGGGATTGGGAGGGAGGGAGGGATTGGGAGGGAGGGATTTAGAGGGAGCGATTGGGAGTGAGGGAATGGGAGCGAGGGATTGGGATGGAGGGATTGGGAGGGAGGGAGGGATTGGGAGGGAGGGATTGGGAGGGAGGGAGGGATTGGGAGAGAGGGATTGGGAGGGTGGGATTGGGACGGAGGGAGGGATCGGGAGGGAGGGAGAGATTGGGAGGGAGGGATTGGGAGGGAGTGAGGGATTGGGGGCGAGGGATTGGGAGGGAGGGAGGGAGGGATTGGGAGGGAGCGAGGGACAGGGAGCGAGGGACAGGGAGGGAGGGATTGGGAGGGAGGGATTGGGAGGGAGGGAGGGATTGGGAGGGTTGGATTGGGAGGGTGGGTGTGGGAGGGAGGGAGGGATTAGGAGGGAGGGAGGAAGGGGTTCGAAGGGAGGGAGGGATTTGGAGGGAGAGAGGGGCTGGGAGGGATGGATTGGGAGGGAGGGATTGGAGCGAGGGTTTGGGAGGGAGGGATTGGGAGGGAGGGATTGGGAGGGAGGGAGGGATTTGGAGTGAGGGATTGGGAGGGAGGGTTTGGGAGGGAGGGATTGGGAGCGAGGGATTGGGAGGGACGGATCGGGAGCGAGGGAATGGGAGGGAGGGATTGGGAGGGAGGGATTGGGAGGGAGGGATTGGCAGGGGGGAGGGACTGGGAGGGAGGGATTGGGAGGGAGCGATAATAGGGAGGGAGAGATTGGGAGGGAGGGTTTTGGAGGGAGGGATTGGGAGGGAGGGAGCGATTGGGAGGGAGGGAATGGGAGGGAGGGATTGAAGAGGGAGAGATTGGGAGGGAGGGATTGGGAGGGATGCATTGGGAGCGAGGGATTGGGCTGGAGGGTGGGATTGGGAGGGAGGGAGGGATTGTGAGCGAGGGATTGGGAGGGAGGGAGGGATTGGGAGCGAGGGATTGGGAGTGAGGGATTGGGAGTGAGGGATTGGGAGCGAGGGATTGGGCTGGAGGGTGGGATTGGGAGGGAGGGAGGCATTGGGAGGGAGGGATTTGGAGGCAGGGATTGGCAAAGGCAGGGATTCGGCGGGAGGGAGTGATTGGGAGGGAGGGATTGAAGAGGGAGGGATTGGGAGGGAGGGATTGGGAGGGAGGGGGAGACTCGGAGCGAGGGATTGGGAGGGAGGGAGGGATTGGGAGGGTGGGATTGGGAGGGGGAGATTGGGATGGAGGGATTGGGAGGGAGGGATAGGGAGGGAGAGATTGGGAGGGAGGGATTGGGAGGAAGGGATTAGGGGGGCGGGATTGGGAGGGAGGGGCTGGGAGGGACGGATTGGGAGGGAGGAATTGGGAGGGGGGAAGGATTGGGAGGGAGGGATTGGCAGGGGGGGAGGGATTGGGAGGGATGGATTGGGAGGGAGCGATGAATAGGGAGGGAGAGATTGGGAGGGAGGGATTGGGATGGAGGGATTGGGAGGGAGGCAGGGATTGGGAGGGAGGGATTTGGAGGGAGGGATTGGGAGGGAGGGAGGGATTGGCAAGGGCAGGGATTCGGAGGGAGGGAGCGATTGGGAGGGAGGGAATGGGAGGGAGGGATTGAAGAGGGTGGGATGGGAGGGAGGGATTGGGAGGGAGGGATTGGGAGGGAGCGATAAATAGGGAGGGAGAGATTGGGAGGGAGGGATTGGGAGGGAGGGATTGGGAGGGAGCGATGAATAGGGAGGGAGAGATTGGGAGGGAGGAAGGGAATGGGAGGGAGGGATTGGTAGGGGGGAGGGATTTGGAGGGAGGGATTGGGAGGGAGGGATTGGGAGGGAGGGATTGGGAGTGAGGGATTGGGAGCGAGGGATTGGGCTGGAGGGTGGGATTGGGAGGGAGGGAGGCATTGGGAGGGAGGGATTTGGAGGGAGGGATTGGCAAAGGCAGGGATTCGGCGGGAGGGAGTGATTGGGAGGGAGGGATTGAAGAGGGAGGGATTGGGAGGGAGGGATTGGGAGGGAGGGGGAGACTCGGAGCGAGGGATTGGGAGGGAGGGAGGGATTGGGAGGGTGTGATTGGGAGGGGGAGATTGGGATGGAGGGATTGGGAGGGAGGGATAGGGAGGGAGAGATTGGGAGGGAGGGATTGGGAGGAAGGGATTGGGGGGGCGGGATTGGGAGGGAGGGAGTGATTGGGGGCGAGTGATTGGGAGCGAGGGATTGGGAGGGAGGGAGGGATTGGGAGGGAGCGAGGGACAGGGAGGGAGGGATTGGGAGGGAGGGACTGGGAGGGAGGGAGCGATTGGGAGGGTTGGATTGGGAGGGTGGGTGTGGGAGGGAGGGTTGGATTGGGAGTTTGGGTGTGGGAGGGAGGGAGGGATTGGGAGGGAGGGATTGGGAGGGAGGGAGGGATTTGGAGGGAGAGAGGGGCTGGGAGGGACGGATTGGGAGGGAGGGATTGGAGCGAGGGTTTGGGTGGGTGGGACTGGGAGGGAGGGATTTGGAGGGAGGGACCGATTGGGAGGCAGGGATTGGGAGGGAGGGATTGGGAGCGAGGGATTGGGAGCGAGGGATTGGGAGCGAGGGATTGGGAGCGAGGGATTGGGCGGGAGGGTGTAATTGGGAGGGAGGGAGAGATTGGGAGGGAGGGAATGGGAGCGAGGGATTGGGATGGAGGGATTGGGAGGGAGGGTGGGATTGGGAGGGAGGGATTGGGAGGGTGGGATTGGGACAGAGGGAGGGATCGGGAGGGTGGGAGAGATTGGGAGGGAGGGATTGAGAGGGAGTGAGGGATTGGGAGGGAGCGAGGGACAGGGAGGGAGGGATTGGGAGGGAGGGAGCTATTGGGTGTGAGGGTTTGGGAGGGAGGGTTTGGGAGGGAGGGATTGGGAGGGAGGGATTGGGAGGGAGGGATTGGGAGGGAGGGATTGGGAGCGAGAGATTGGGCGGGAGGGTGGGATTGGGAGGGAGGGAGGGGTTGGGAGGGAGGGATTTGGAGGGAGGGATTGGGAGGGAGGGATTGGGAGGGAGGGATCGGGAGCGAGGGATTGGGCGGGAGCATGGTATTGGGAGGGAGGGAGGGATTGGGAGGGAGGGATCGGGAGCGAGGGATTGGGCGGGAGGGTGGGATTGGGAGGGAGCGAGGGATTGGGAGGGCCGGATTGGGAGGGAGGGATTGGGAGGGAGGCATTGGCAGGGGGGAGGGACTGGGAGGGAGGGATTGGGAGGGAGGGAGGGATTTGACGGAGGCGAGGGGCTGGGAGGGACGGATTGGGAGGGAGGGATTGGGAGGGGGAGGGATTTGGAGGGAGGGATTGGGAGGGGGGAGGGATTGGGAGGGAGGGATTGGCAGGGAGCGATGAATAGGGAGGGAGAGATTGGGAGGGAGGAATTGGGAGGGGGGGAGGGTTTGGGATGGATGGATTGGGAGGGAGCGGTGAATTGGGAGGGAGGGATTGGGAGGGAGGCAGGGATTGGGAGGGAGGGATTTGGAGGCAGGAATTGGGAGGGAGGGAGGGATTGGGAGGGAGGGAGGGATTGGCAAGGGCAGGGATTCGGAGGGATGGAGCGATTGGGAGGGAGGGAATGGGAGGGAGGGATTGAAGAGGGATGGATTGGGAGGGAGGGATTGGGAGGGAGGGATTGGGAGGGAACGATGAATAGGGAGGGAGAGATTGGGAGGGAGGGATTGGGAGGGAGGGATTGGGAGGGAGGGAGGGATTGGGAGGGAGGAATTGGGAGGGAGGGAGGGAATGGGAGGGAGGGATTGGGAGGGGGGAGAGATTGGGAGGGATGGATTGGGAGGGGGGGAGGGATTGGGAGGTATGGATTGGGAGGGAGCGATGAATAGGGAGGGAGGGATTTGGAGGGAGGGTGGGATTGGGAGGGAGGGAGGGATTGGGAGAGAGGGACTGGGAGGGAGGGTTTGTGAGGGAGTGATTGGGAGGGGTGGATTGGGAGGGAGGGTTTGGGAGGGAGGGATTGGGAGTGAGGGATTGGGAGAGAGGGATTTGGAGGGAGGGAGGGATTGGGAGAGAGGGAATTGGAGGGAGGGAGGGGGGGATTGGGAGGGGGGGTTTGGGAGGGAGGGATTGGGAGAGAGGGATTGGGAGGGAGGGATTGTGAGAGAGTTTTGGGCGGGAGGGAGGGATTGGGAGAGAGGGATTGGGAGGGAGGGAGGAAGGGATTGGGAGGGAGGGTTTGGTTGGGAGGGATTGGTGGGAGGGTTTGGGAGGGAGGGTTTGGGAGGGAGGGTTTGGGAGGGAGGGAGGGATTGGGAGGAATTGGGAGTGAGGGATTTGGAGGGAGGGAGGGATTGGGATAGAGGGACTGGGAGGGAGGGTTTGTGAGGGAGGGATTGGGGGGGACGGATTGGGAGGGAGGGTTTGGGAGGGAGGGATTGGGAGGGAGGGAGGGAGGGATTGGGAGAGAGGAAATGGGAGTGAGGGGGGATTGGGAGGGAGGGATTGGGAGAGAGGGATTGGGAGGGAGGGATTGGGAGAGAGGGATTGGGCGGGAGGGAGGGATTGGGAGAGAGGGAATTGGAGGGAGGGAGGGGGGGATTGGGAGGGAGGGATTGGGAGGGGGGAATTGGGAGGGTTGGAGGGATTGGGAGGGATGAATTGGGAGGGAGGGACGGATTGGCAGGGAGGGAGGGACTGGGAGGGAGGGATTGGGAGGGGGGAGGTATTGGGCGGGAGGGATTGGGAGGGGGAGGGATTGGGAGGGATGGATTGGCTGGGAGCGATAAATAAGGAGGGAAGATTGGGAGGGAAGGATTGGGAGGGAGGGATTGGGAGGGAGGGACTTAGAGGGAGGGAGTGATTGGGAGGGAGGGACTGGGAGGGAGGGATTGGGAGGGAGGGAGGGAGCGAGGGATTGGGAGGGAGCGAGGTATTGGGAGGGAGGGATTAGGAGGGAGGGAGGAAGGGGTTCGAAGGGAGGGAGGGATTTGGAGGGAGAGAGGGGCTGGGAGGGATGGATTGGGAGGGAGGGATTGGAGCGAGGGTTTGGGAGGGAGGGATTGGGAGGGAGGGATTGGGAGGGAGGGAGGGATTTGGAGTGAGGGATTGGGAGGGAGGGTTTGGGAGGGAGGGATTGGGAGCGAGGGATTGGGAGGGACGGATCGGGAGCGAGGGAATGGGAGGGAGGGATTGGGAGGGAGGGATTGGGAGGGAAGGATTGGCAGGGGGGAGGGACTGGGAGGGAGGGATTGGGAGGGAGGGATTGGGAGGGAGGGATTGGCAGGGGGGAGGGGCTGGGAGGGACGGATTGGGAGGGAGGGATTGGGAGGGGGGAAGGATTGGGAGGGAGGGATTGGCAGGGGGGGAGGGTTTGGGATGGATGGATTGGGAGGGAGCGATAATAGGGAGGGAGAGATTGGGAGGGAGGGTTTTGGAGGGAGGGATTGGGAGGGAGGGAGCGATTGGGAGGGAGGGAATGGGAGGGAGGGATTGAAGAGGGAGAGATTGGGAGGGAGGGATTGGGAGGGAGGGATTGGGAGGGAGCGATGAATAGGGAGGGAGAGATTGGGAGGGAGAGATTGGGAGGGAGGAATTGGGAGGGAGGGAGGGAATGGGAGGGAGGGATTGGGAGGGAGGGATTGGGAGGGAGGGATTGGGAGGGAGGGATTGGGAGGGATGCATTGGGAGCGAGGGATTGGGCTGGAGGGTGGGATTGGGAGGGAGGGAGGGATTGTGAGCGAGGGATTGGGAGGGAGGGAGGGATTGGGAGCGAGGGATTGGGAGTGAGGGATTGGGAGTGAGGGATTGGGAGCGAGGGATTGGGCTGGAGGGTGGGATTGGGAGGGAGGGAGGCATTGGGAGGGAGGGATTTGGAGGCAGGGATTGGCAAAGGCAGGGATTCGGCGGGAGGGAGTGATTGGGAGGGAGGGATTGAAGAGGGAGGGATTGGGAGGGAGGGATTGGGAGGGAGGGGGAGACTCGGAGCGAGGGATTGGGAGGGAGGGAGGGATTGTGAGGGTGGGATTGGGAGGGGGAGATTGGGATGGAGGGATTGGGAGGGAGGGATAGGGAGGGAGAGATTGGGAGGGAGGGATTGGGAGGAAGGGATTAGGGGGGCGGGATTGGGAGGGAGGGGCTGGGAGGGACGGATTGGGAGGGAGGGATTGGGAGGGGGGAAGGATTGGGAGGGAGGGATTGGCAGGGGGGGGAGGGATTGGGAGGGATGGATTGGGAGGGAGCGATGAATAGGGAGGGAGAGATTGGGAGGGAGGGATTGGGATGGAGGGATTGGGAGGGAGGCAGGGATTGGGAGGGAGGGATTTGGAGGGAGGGATTGGGAGGGAGGGAGGGATTGGCAAGGGCAGGGATTCGGAGGGAGGGAGCGATTGGGAGGGAGGGAATGGGAGGGAGGGATTGAAGAGGGAGGGATGGGAGGGAGGGATTGGGAGGGAGGGATTGGGAGGGAGCGATAAATAGGGAGGGAGAGATTGGGAGGGAGGGATTGGGAGGGAGGGATTGGGAGGGAGCGATGAATAGGGAGGGAGAGATTGGGAGGGAGGAAGGGAATGGGAGGGAGGGATTGGTAGGGGGGAGGGATTTGGAGGGAGGAATTGGGAGGGAGGGATTGGGAGGGAGGGATTGGGAGGGAGGGATTGGGAGTGAGGGATTGGGAGCGAGGGATTGGGCTGGAGGGTGGGATTGGGAGGGAGGGAGGCATTGGGAGGGAGGGATTTGGAGGGAGGGATTGGCAAAGGCAGGGATTCGGCGGGAGGGAGTGATTGGGAGGGAGGGATTGAAGAGGGAGGGATTGGGAGGGAGGGATTGGGAGGGAGGGGGAGACTCGGAGCGAGGGATTGGGAGGGAGGGAGGGATTGGGAGGGTGTGATTGGGAGGGGGAGATTGGGATGGAGGGATTGGGAGGGAGGGATAGGGAGGGAGGGATTGGGAGGGAGGGATTGGGAGGAAGGGATTGGGGGGGCGGGATTGGGAGGGAGGGAGTGATTGGGGGCGAGTGATTGGGAGCGAGGGATTGGGAGGGAGGGAGGGATTGGGAGGGAGCGAGGGACAGGGAGGGAGGGATTGGGAGGGTTGGATTGGGAGGGTGGGTGTGGGAGGGAGGGTTGGATTGGGAGTTTGGGTGTGGGAGGGAGGGAGGGATTGGGAGGGAGGGATTGGGAGGGAGGGAGGGATTTGGAGGGAGAGAGGGGCTGGGAGGGACGGATTGGGAGGGAGGGATTGGAGCGAGGGTTTGGGTGGGTGGGACTGGGAGGGAGGGATTTGGAGGGAGGGACCGATTGGGAGGCAGGGATTGGGAGGGAGGGATTAGGAGTGAGGGATTGGGAGCGAGGGATTGGGAGCGAGGGATTGGGAGCGAGGGATTGGGCGGGAGGGTGGGATTGGGAGGGAGGGATTTGGAAGGAGGGATTGGGAGGGAGGGATTGGGAGCGAGGGATTGGGAGCGAGGGATTGGGCGGGAGGGTGTAATTGGGAGGGAGGGAGAGATTGGGAGGGAGGGAATGGGAGCGAGGGATTGGGATGGAGGGATTGGGAGGGAGGGAGGGATTGTGAGGGAGGGATTGTGAGGGTGGGATTGGGACAGAGGGAGGGATCGGGAGGGTGGGAGAGATTGGGAGGGAGGGATTGAGAGGGAGTGAGGGATTGGGAGGGAGCGAGGGACAGGGAGGGAGGGATTGGGAGGGAGGGAGGGATTGGGTGTGAGGGTTTGGGAGGGAGGGTTTGGGAGGGAGGGTTTGGGAGGGAGTGATTGGGAGGGAGGGATTGGGAGGGAGGGATTGGGAGGGAGGGATTGGGAGGAAGGGATTGGGAGCGAGAGATTGGGCGGGAGGGTGGGATTGGGAGGGAGGGAGGGGTTGGGAGGGAGGGATTTGGAGGGAGGGATTGGGAGGGAGGGATTGGGAGGGAGGGATTGGGAGGGAGGGATTGGGAGGGAGGGATCGGGAGCGAGG
The DNA here is from genome assembly GCF_047496885.1 of Scyliorhinus torazame. Classification (NCBI taxonomy): domain Eukaryota; kingdom Metazoa; phylum Chordata; class Chondrichthyes; order Carcharhiniformes; family Scyliorhinidae; genus Scyliorhinus; species Scyliorhinus torazame. Next base: position 76,991 of record NW_027307901.1, on the reverse strand, counting down.
GATTGGGCGGGAGCATGGTATGGGGAGGGAGGGAGGGATTGGGAGGGAGGGATCGGGAGCGAGGGATTGGGCGGGAGGGTGGGATTGGGAGGGAGCGAGGGATTGGGAGGGCCGGATTGGGAGGGAGGGATTGGGAGGGAGGCATTGGCAGGGGGGAGGGACTGGGAGGGAGGGATTGGGAGGGAGGGAGGGATTTGACGGAGGCGAGGGGCTGGGAGGGACGGATTGGGAGGGAGGGATTGGGAGGGGGAGGGATTTGGAGGGAGGGATTGGGAGGGGGGAGGGATTGGGAGGGAGGGATTGGCAGGGAGCGATGAATAGGGAGGGAGAGATTGGGAGGGAGGAATTGGGAGGGGGGAGGGTTTGGGATGGATGGATTGGGAGGGAGCGGTGAATTGGGAGGGAGGGATTGGGAGGGAGGCAGGGATTGGGAGGGAGGGATTTGGAGGCAGGAATTGGGAGGGAGGGAGGGATTGGGAGGGAGGGAGGGATTGGCAAGGGCAGGGATTCGGAGGGATGGAGCGATTGGGAGGGAGGGAATGGGAGGGAGGGATTGAAGAGGGATGGATTGGGAGGGAGGGATTGGGAGGGAGGGATTGGGAGGGAACGATGAATAGGGAGGGAGAGATTGGGAGGGAGGGATTGGGAGGGAGGGATTGGGAGGGAGGGAGGGTTTGGGAGGGAGGAATTGGGAGGGAGGGAGGGAATGGGAGGGAGGGATTGGGAGGGGGGAGAGATTGGGAGGGATGGATTGGGAGGGGGGGAGGGATTGGGAGGTATGGATTGGGAGGGAGCGATGAATAGGGAGGGAGGGATTTGGAGGGAGGGTGGGATTGGGAGGGAGGGAGGGATTGGGAGAGAGGGACTGGGAGGGAGGGTTTGTGAGGGAGGGATTGGGAGGGATGGATTGGGAGGGAGGGTTTGGGAGGGAGGGATTGGGAGTGAGGGATTGGGAGAGAGGGATTTGGAGGGAGGGAGGGATTGGGAGAGAGGGAATTGGAGGGAGGGAGGGGGGGATTGGGAGGGGGGGTTTGGGAGGGAGGGATTGGGAGAGAGGGATTGGGAGGGAGGGATTGTGAGAGAGTTTTGGGCGGGAGGGAGGGATTGGGAGAGAGGGATTGGGAGGGAGGGAGGAAGGGATTGGGAGGGAGGGTTTGGTTGGGAGGGATTGGTGGGAGGGTTTGGGAGGGAGGGTTTGGGAGGGAGGGTTTGGGAGGGAGGGAGGGATTGGGAGGAATTGGGAGGGAGGGATTTGGAGGGAGGGAGGGATTGGGATAGAGGGACTGGGAGGGAGGGTTTGTGAGGGAGGGATTGGGGGGGACGGATTGGGAGGGAGGGTTTGGGAGGGAGGGATTGGGAGGGAGGGAGGGAGGGATTGGGAGAGAGGAAATGGGAGTGAGGGGGGATTGGGAGGGAGGGATTGGGAGAGAGGGATTGGGAGAGAGGGATTGGGAGAGAGGGATTGGGCGGGAGGGAGGGATTGGGAGAGAGGGAATTGGAGGGAGGGAGGGGGGGATTGGGAGGGAGGGATTGGGAGGGAGGAATTGGGAGGGTTGGAGGGATTGGGAGGGATGAATTGGGAGGGAGGGACGGATTGGCAGGGAGGGAGGGACTGGGAGGGAGGGATTGGGAGGGGGGAGGTATTGGGCGGGAGGGATTGGGAGGGGGAGGGATTGGGAGGGATGGATTGGCTGGGAGCGATAAATAAGGAGGGAAGATTGGGAGGGAAGGATTGGGAGGGAGGGATTGGGAGGGAGGGACTTAGAGGGAGGGAGTGATTGGGAGGGAGGGACTGGGAGGGAGGGATTGGGAGGGAGGGAGGGAGCGAGGGATTGGGAGGGAGCGAGGTATTGGGAGGGAGAGATTGGGAGGGAGGGAGGGATTGGGGGAGCGAGGGATTGGGAGGGAGGGACTGGGAGGCAGGGATTGGGAGGGAGGGATTGGAAGGGAGGGATTGGGAGGGAGGCATAGGGAGGGAGGGATTGGGAGGGAGGGAGGGCCAGGGCGGGAGGGATTGGGAGGGTTGGATTGGGACAGTGGGTGTGGGAGGGAGGGGGGGATTGGGAGGGAGGGACAGATTGGCAGGGAGGGAGGGATTGGGAGGGAGGGATTGGGAGGGAGGGATTGGGAGGGAGGGAGGACCAGGGAGGGAGGAATTGGGAGGGTTGGATTGGGAGTGTGGGTGTGGGAGGGAGGGAGGGATTGGGAGGGAGGGATTCGGAGGGAGGGAGGGCCAGGGAGGGAGGGATTGGGAGGGTTGGATTGGGAGGGGGGAGGTTTTGGGATGGATGGATTGGCAGGGAGCGATGAATAAGGAGGGAGAGATTGGGAGGGAGGGATTGGGAGGGAGGGATTGGGAGGGAGGGGCTGAGAGGGAGGGAGGGATTGGGAGGGAGGGACTGGGAGGGAGGGAGGGATTGGGAGGGAGGGAACGAGGGATTGGGAGGGAGCGATTGGGAGGGATGGAGGGATTGGGAGTGAGGGATTGGGAGGGAGGGACTGGGAGGCAGGGATTGGGAGGGAGGGATTGGGAGGGAGGCATAGCGAGGGAGGGTTTGGGAGGGAGGGATGAAGGGATTGGGATCAAGGGTTTGGTAGGGAGGGATTGGCAGGAGGGTTTGGGAGGGAGGGTTTGGGAGGGAGGGTTTGGGAGGGAGGGAGGGTTTGGGAGGAATTGGGAGGGAGGGATTTTGAGGGAGGGTGGGATTGGGAGGGAGGGAGGGATTGGGAGAGAGGGACTGGGAGGGAGGGTTTGTGAGGGAGGGATTGGGAGGGACGGATTGGGAGGGAGGGAGGGGGGATTGGGAGGGAGGGATTGGGAGGGAGGGATTGGGAGAGAGGGTTTGGGAGGGAGGGTTTGGGAGGGAGGGATTGGGAGAGAGGGATTGGGCTCGAGGGAGGGATTGGGAGAGAGGGAATGGGAGGGAGGGAGGGGGGGATTGGGAGGGAGGGATTGGGAGGGAGGAATTGTGAGGGTTGGAGGGATTGGGAGGGATGAATTGGGAGGGAGGCATAGCGAGGGAGGGATTGGGAGGGAGGGATGAAGGGATTGGGATCAAGGGTTTGGTAGGGAGGGATTGGCAGGAGGGTTTGGGAGGGAGGGTTTGGGAGGGAGGGTTTGGGAGGGAGGAAGGGTTTGGGAGGAATTGGGAGGGAGGGATTTGGAGGGAGGGTGGGATTGGGAGGGAGGGAGGGATTGGGAGAGAGGGACTGGGAGGGAGGGTTTGTGAGGGAGGGATTGGGAGGGACGGATTGGGAGGGAGGGAGGGGGGATTGGGAGGGAGGGATTGGGAGAGAGGGATTGGGAGGGAGGGATTGGGAGAGAGGGATTGGGCTGGAGGGAGGGATTGGGAGAGAGGGAATGGGAGGGAGGGAGGGGGGGATTGGGAGGGAGGGATTGGGAGGGAGGAATTGTGAGGGTTGGAGGGATTGGGAGGGCTGAATTGGGAGGGAGCGATGAATAGGGAGGGTGAGATTGGGAGGGACAGTGGGATTGGGAGGAGGGATTGTCAGGGAGGGAGGGATTGGGAGGGAGGGATTGGGAGGGCGGGAGGGCCAGGGAGGGAGGGATTGGGAGGGAGGGATTTGGAGGGAGTGATTGGGAGGGAGGAAGGAATTGGGAGGGAGGGAGGGATTGGGATAGAGGGATTGGGAGGGAGGGAGTAATTGGGAGGGAGTGTGGGAGTGATTGGGATGGAGGGAGGAATTGGGAGGGAGGGAGGGATTGGGATAGAGGGATTGGGAGGGAGGAATTTGGAGGGAATGGGGTATTGGGAGGGAGGGATTGGGATTGGCAGGGAGGGAGGGATTGGGAGGGAGGGAGGGATTGGGAGAGAGGGATTGGGAGGGAGGGACAGATTGGCAGGTAGGGAGGGATTGGGAGGGAGGTATTGGGAGGGAGGGATTGGGAGGGAGGGAGAGATTGGGAGAGAGGGATTGGGAGGGAGCGAGGGCCAGGGAGGGAGGGATTGGGAGGGTTGGATTCGGACGGTGGGTGTGGGAGGGAGGGAGGGTTTGGGAGGGAGGGATTGGGAGGGAGGGAGGAATTGGGAGGGAGGCAGGGATTTGGATAGAGGGATTGGGAGGGAGGGATTGGGAGGGAACGAGGTATTGGGAGGGAGGGATTGGGATTGGCAGGGAGGGAGGGATTGGGAGGGAGGGTGGGATTGGGAGAGAGGGATTGGGAGGGAGGGACGAATTGGCAGGGAGGGAGGGATTGGGAGGGAGGTATTGGGAGGGAGGGAGGGATTGGGAAGGAGGGATTGGGAGGGAGGGAGGGCCAGGGAGGGAGGGATTGGGAGGGTTGGATTGGGAGTGTGGGTGTGGGAGGGAGGGAGGGATTGGGAGGGAGGGATTGGGAGGGAGGGAGGGATTGGGAGTGAGGGATTGGGAGGGAGGGATTGGGAGGGAGGGAGGGATTGGGAGTGAGGAATTGGGAGGGACGGAGGGAAAGGGAGGGAGGGATTGGGAGGGGGAGGGACTGGGAGGGAGTGATTGGGAGGGAGGGATTGGGAGGGAGGGATTGGGAGGGAGGGAGGAAGGGATTGGGAGGGAGGGATTGGGAGGGAGGGAGGGATTGGGAGTGAGGAATTGGGAGGGACGGAGGGAATGGGAGGGAGGGATTGGGAGGGGGAGGGACTGGGAGGGAGTGATTGGGAGGGAGGGATTGGCAGGGGGGAGGGACTGGGAGGGAGGGATTGGGAGGGAATGATTGGGAGGGGGGAGGGATTGGGAGGGATGGATTGGCTGGGAGCGATGAATAAGGAGGGAAGATTGGGAGGGAAGGATTGGGAGTGTGGGTGTGGGAGGGAGGGAGGCATTCAGAGGGAGGGACTGAGAGGGAGGGAGGAAGGGATTGGGAGGGAGGGATTGGGAGGGTTGGATTGGGAGGGACGGAGGGAATGGGAGGGAGGGATTGGGAGGGGGAGGGACTGGGAGGGAGGGATTGGGAGGGGGGAGGTATTGGGCGGGAGGGATTGGGAGGGGGGGGGATTGGGAGGGATGGATTGGCAGGGAGCGATGAATAAGGAGGGAGAGATTGGGAGGGAGGGATTGGGAGGGAGGGATTGGGAGGGAGGGACTGAGAGGGAGGGAGGGATTGGGAGGGAGGGACTGGGAGGGAGCGAGGGATTGGGAAGGAGCGAGGTATTGGGAGGGAGCGATTGGGAGGGATGGAGGGATTGGGAGTGAGGGATTGGGAGGGAGGGACTGGGAGGCAGGGATTGGGAGGGAGGGAGGGATTGGAAGGGAGGGATTGGGAGGGAGGCATAGCGAGGGAGGGATTGGGAGGGAGGGAAGAAGGGATTGCGATCAAGGGTTTGGTAGGGAGGGATTGGCAGGAGGGTTTGGGAGGGACGGTTTGGGAGCAAGGGTTTGGGAGGGAGGGAGGAAGGGATTGGGATTGGGAGGGAGGGATTGGGAGGGAGGGAGGGATTGGGAGTGAGGAATTGGGAGGGAGGGAGGAAGGGATTGGGATTGGGAGGGAGGGATTGGGAGGGAGGGAGGGATTGGGAGTGAGGAATTGGGAGGGAGGGAGGGAATGGGAGGGAGGGATTGCGAGGGGGAGGGACTGGGAGGGAGGGATTGGGAGGGGGGAGGTATTAGGCGGGAGGGATTGGGAGGGGGGAGGGATTGGGAGGGATGGATTGGGAGGGAGGGACTGAGAGGGAGGGAGGGATTGGGAGGGAGGGATTGGGAGGGAGGGAGCGAGGTATTGGGAGGGAGCGATTGGGAGGGATGGAGGGATTGGGAGTGAGGGATTGGGAGGGAGGGACTGGGAGGCAGGGATTGGGAGGGAGGGAGGGATTGGTAGGGAGGGATTGGGAGGGAGGGAGGGAGGCAGGGATTGGGAGGGAGGGATTGGGAGGGAGGGATTTGGAGGGAGGCATTGGGAGGGAGGGAGCGATTGGGAGGGAGGGAATGGGAGGGAGGGATTGAAGAGGGAGGGATTGTGAGGGAGGGATTGGGAGGGAGGGATTGGGAGAGACAGTGGGATTGGGAGGAAGGATTGTCAGGGAGGGAGGGATTGGGAGGGAGGGACTGGGAGGGAGGGAGGAATTGGGAGGGAGGGAGGGATTGGGATAGAGGGATTGGGAGGGAGGGAGGGATTGGGAGGGAGTGATTGGGAGGGAGGGAGGAATTGGGAGGGAGGGAGGGCTTGGGTTAGAGGGATTGGGAGGGAGAGATTGGGAGGGAACGAGGTATTGGGAGGGAGGGATTGGGATTGGCAGGGAGGGAGGGATTGGGAGGAAGGGAGGGATTGGGAGAGAGGGAGGGATTGGGATGGAGGGACGGATTGGCAGTGAGGGAGGGATTGGGAGGGAGGTATTGGGAGGGAGGGAGAGATTGGGATGGAGGGATTTGGAGGGAGGGAGGAATTGGGAGGGAGGGAGTGATTGGGAGGGAGGGTTTGTGAGGGAGGGATTGGGAGGGACGGATTGGGAGGGAGGGAGGGGGGATTGGGAGGGAGGGATTGGGAGGGAGGGATTGGGAGAGAGGGTTTGGGAGGGAGGGTTTGGGAGGGAGGGATTGGGAGAGAGGGATTGGGCTGGAGGGAGGGATTGGGAGAGAGGGAATGGGAGGGAGGGAGGGGGGGATTGGGAGGGAGGGATTGGGAGGGAGGAATTGTGAGGGTTGGAGGGATTGGGAGGGATGAATTGGGAGGGAGGCATAGCGAGGGAGGGATTGGGAGGGAGGGATGAAGGGATTGGGATCAAGGGTTTGGTAGGGAGGGATTGGCAGGAGGGTTTGGGAGGGAGGGTTTGGGAGGGAGGGTTTGGGAGGGAGGAAGGGTTTGGGAGGAATTGGGAGGGAGGGATTTGGAGGGAGGGTGGGATTGGGAGGGAGGGAGGGATTGGGAGAGAGGGACTGGGAGGGAGGGTTTGTGAGGGAGGGATTGGGAGGGACGGATTGGGAGGGAGGGAGGGGGGATTGGGAGGGAGGGATTGGGAGAGAGGGATTGGGAGGGAGGGATTGGGAGAGAGGGATTGGGCTGGAGGGAGGGATTGGGAGAGAGGGAATGGGAGGGAGGGAGGGGGGGATTGGGAGGGAGGGATTGGGAGGGAGGAATTGTGAGGGTTGGAGGGATTGGGAGGGCTGAATTGGGAGGGAGCGATGAATAGGGAGGGTGAGATTGGGAGGGACAGTGGGATTGGGAGGAGGGATTGTCAGGGAGGGAGGGATTGGGAGGGAGGGATTGGGAGGGCGGGAGGGCCAGGGAGGGAGGGATTGGGAGGGAGGGATTTGGAGGGAGTGATTGGGAGGGAGGAAGGAATTGGGAGGGAGGGAGGGATTGGGATAGAGGGATTGGGAGGGAGGGAGTAATTGGGAGGGAGTGTGGGAGTGATTGGGATGGAGGGAGGAATTGGGAGGGAGGGAGGGATTGGGATAGAGGGATTGGGAGGGAGGAATTTGGAGGGAATGGGGTATTGGGAGGGAGGGATTGGGATTGGCAGGGAGGGAGGGATTGGGAGGGAGGGAGGGATTGGGAGAGAGGGATTGGGAGGGAGGGACAGATTGGCAGGTAGGGAGGGATTGGGAGGGAGGTATTGGGAGGGAGGGATTGGGAGGGAGGGAGAGATTGGGAGAGAGGGATTGGGAGGGAGCGAGGGCCAGGGAGGGAGGGATTGGGAGGGTTGGATTCGGACGGTGGGTGTGGGAGGGAGGGAGGGTTTGGGAGGGAGGGATTGGGAGGGAGGGAGGAATTGGGAGGGAGGCAGGGATTTGGATAGAGGGATTGGGAGGGAGGGATTGGGAGGGAACGAGGTATTGGGAGGGAGGGATTGGGATTGGCAGGGAGGGAGGGATTGGGAGGGAGGGTGGGATTGGGAGAGAGGGATTGGGAGGGAGGGACGAATTGGCAGGGAGGGAGGGATTGGGAGGGAGGTATTGGGAGGGAGGGAGGGATTGGGAAGGAGGGATTGGGAGGGAGGGAGGGCCAGGGAGGGAGGGATTGGGAGGGTTGGATTGGGAGTGTGGGTGTGGGAGGGAGGGAGGGATTGGGAGGGAGGGATTGGGAGGGAGGGAGGGATTGGGAGTGAGGGATTGGGAGGGAGGGATTGGGAGGGAGGGAGGGATTGGGAGTGAGGAATTGGGAGGGACGGAGGGAAAGGGAGGGAGGGATTGGGAGGGGGAGGGACTGGGAGGGAGTGATTGGGAGGGAGGGATTGGGAGGGAGGGATTGGGAGGGAGGGAGGAAGGGATTGGGAGGGAGGGATTGGGAGGGAGGGAGGGATTGGGAGTGAGGAATTGGGAGGGAGGGAGGGAATGGGAGGGAGGGATTGGGAGGGGGAGGGACTGGGAGGGAGTGATTGGGAGGGAGGGATTGGCAGGGGGGAGGGACTGGGAGGGAGGGATTGGGAGGGAATGATTGGGAGGGGGGAGGGATTGGGAGGGATGGATTGGCTGGGAGCGATGAATAAGGAGGGAAGATTGGGAGGGAAGGATTGGGAGTGTGGGTGTGGGAGGGAGGGAGGGATTGGGAGGGAGGGACTGAGAGGGAGGGAGGAAGGGATTGGGAGGGAGGGATTGGGAGGGTTGGATTGGGAGGGACGGAGGGAATGGGAGGGAGGGATTGGGAGGGGGAGGGACTGGGAGGGAGGGATTGGGAGGGGGGAGGTATTGGGCGGGAGGGATTGGGAGGGGGGGGGATTGGGAGGGAGGGATTGGGAGGGGGGAGGTATTGGGCGGGAGGGATTGGGAGGGGGGGGGATTGGGAGGGATGGATTGGCAGGGAGCGATGAATAAGGAGGGAGAGATTGGGAGGGAGGGATTGGGAGGGAGGGATTGGGAGGGAGGGACTGAGAGGGAGGGAGGGATTGGGAGGGAGGGACTGGGAGGGAGCGAGGGATTGGGAAGGAGCGAGGTATTGGGAGGGAGCGATTGGGAGGGATGGAGGGATTGGGAGTGAGGGATTGGGAGGGAGGGACTGGGAGGCAGGGATTGGGAGGGAGGGAGGGATTGGAAGGGAGGGATTGGGAGGGAGGCATAGCGAGGGAGGGATTGGGAGGGAGGGAAGAAGGGATTGCGATCAAGGGTTTGGTAGGGAGGGATTGGCAGGAGGGTTTGGGAGGGACGGTTTGGGAGCAAGGGTTTGGGAGGGAGGGAGGAAGGGATTGGGATTGGGAGGGAGGGATTGGGAGGGAGGGAGGGATTGGGAGTGAGGAATTGGGAGGGAGGGAGGGAATGGGAGGGAGGGATTGCGAGGGGGAGGGACTGGGAGGGAGGGATTGGGAGGGGGGAGGTATTAGGCGGGAGGGATTGGGAGGGGGGAGGGATTGGGAGGGATGGATTGGGAGGGAGGGACTGAGAGGGAGGGAGGGATTGGGAGGGAGGGATTGGGAGGGAGGGAGCGAGGTATTGGGAGGGAGCGATTGGGAGGGATGGAGGGATTGGGAGTGAGGGATTGGGAGGGAGGGACTGGGAGGCAGGGATTGGGAGGGAGGGAGGGATTGGTAGGGAGGGATTGGGAGGGAGGGAGGGAGGCAGGGATTGGGAGGGAGGGATTGGGAGGGAGGGATTTGGAGGGAGGCATTGGGAGGGAGGGAGCGATTGGGAGGGAGGGAATGGGAGGGAGGGATTGAAGAGGGAGGGATTGTGAGGGAGGGATTGGGAGGGAGGGATTGGGAGAGACAGTGGGATTGGGAGGAAGGATTGTCAGGGAGGGAGGGATTGGGAGGGAGGGACTGGGAGGGAGGGAGGAATTGGGAGGGAGGGAGGGATTGGGATAGAGGGATTGGGAGGGAGGGAGGGATTGGGAGGGAGTGATTGGGAGGGAGGGAGGAATTGGGAGGGAGGGAGGGCTTGGGTTAGAGGGATTGGGAGGGAGAGATTGGGAGGGAACGAGGTATTGGGAGGGAGGGATTGGGATTGGCAGGGAGGGAGGGATTGGGAGGAAGGGAGGGATTGGGAGAGAGGGAGGGATTGGGATGGAGGGACGGATTGGCAGGGAGGGAGGGATTGGGAGGGAGGTATTGGGAGGGAGGGAGAGATTGGGATGGAGGGATTTGGAGGGAGGGAGGAATTGGGAGGGAGGGAGTGATTGGGAGGGAAGGATTGGGAGGGAGGGATTGGGAGGGAGGGAGGAATTGGGGGGGAGGGAGTCATTGGGAGGGAGGGATTGGGATTGGCAGGGAGGGAGGGATTGGGAGGGAGGGAGGGATTGGGAGAGAGGGATTGGGAGGGAGGGACAGATTGGCAAGGAGGGAGGGATTGGTAAGGAGGGATTGGGAGGGAGGGATTGGGAGGGAGGGATTGGGAGGGAGGGAGGGCCAGGGAGAGAGGGATTGGGAGGGTTGGATTGGGAGTGTGGGTGTGGGAGGGAGGGAGGGATTGGGAGGGAGGGATTGGGAGGGAGGGAGGAAAGGTTTGGGAGGGAGGGATTGGGAGGGAGGGAGGGATTGGGAGTGAGGAATTGGGAGGGAGGGAGGGAATGGGAGGGAGGGATTGGGAGGGGGAGGGACTGGGAGGGAGGGATTGGGAGGGAGGGATTGGGAGGGGGTGGGACTGGGAGGGAGGGAGGGATTGGGAGGGGGAGGGACTGGGAGGGAGGGTTTGGGAGGGAGGGATTGGGAGGGAGGGAGGGATTGGGAGGGAGGAATTGGGAGGGAGCGATTGGGAGGGAGGGAGGGATTGGCAATGGCAGGGATTCGGAGGGAGGGAGCGATTGGGAGGGATGGAATGGGAGGGAGGGATTGAAGAGGGAGGGATTGCGAGGGAGGGATTGGGAGGGAGGGGGAGACTGGGAGCAAGGGATTGGGAGGGAGTGAGGGATTGGGAGGGAGGAATTGGGAGGGAGAGATTGGGAGGGAGGGAGGGATTGGGTGGGAGGGATAGGGAGGGCGGGATTGGGAGGGAGAGATTGGGAGGGAGGGTGGGATTGGGAAGGGAGGGAGGCATTGGGAGGGAGGGATTTGGAGGGAGGGATTGGTAGGGAGGGAGGAATTGGCAAGGGCAGGGATTCGGAGGGAGGGAGCGATTGGGAGGGAGGGAATGGGAGGGAGGGATTGAAGAGGGAGGGATTGGGAGGGAGGGGGAGACTGGGAGCGAGGGATTGGGAGGGAGGGATTGGGGAGGCGGGATTGGGAGGGAGAGATTGGGAGGGAGGGAGGGATTGGGATGGAGGGATTGGGATGGAGGGATTGGGAGGGAGGGATTGGGAGGGAGGGATAGGGAGGGAGGGATTGGGAGGGAGAGATTGGGAGGGAGGGTGGGATTGGGAAGGAGGGATTGGGAGGGATTTGGAGGGAGGGTTTGGGAGGGAGGGATTGGAGCGAGGGTTTGGGAGGGAGGGACTGGGAGTGAGGGATTGGGAGGGAGGGATGGCAGCGAGTGTTTGGGAGGAAGGGACTGGGAGGGAGGGATTGGGAGGGAGGGTTTGGGAGGGATTTGGAGGGAGGGTTTGGGAGGGAGGGATTGGAGCGAGGGTTTGGGAGGGAGGGATTGGGAGTGAGGGATTGGGAGGGAGGGATGGCAGCGAGTGTTTGGGAGGGAGGGACTGGGAGGGAGGGATTGGGAGGGAGGGATTGGAGCGAGGGTTTGGGAGGGAGGGACTGGGAGGGAGGGATTGGGACGGAGGGTTTTGGAGGGAGGGATTGGGATGGAGGGTTTGGGAGGGAGGGATTGGAGCGAGGGTTTGCGAGGGAGGCACTGGGAGGGGGGGATTGGGAGGGCGGGATTGGGAGGGACAGTGGGATTGGGAGGAGTGATTGTCAGGGAGGGAGGGATTGGGAGAGAGGGATTGGGAGGGAGGGAGTGCCAGGGAGGGAGGGATTGGGAGGGAGGGTTTGAGAGCAAGTGATTGGGAGGGAGGGAGGAATTGGGAGGGAGGGAAGGATTGGGATAGAGGGATTGGGAGGGAGGGAGGAATTGGGAGGCAGGGAAGGATTGGGAGGGAGTGATTGTGAGGGAGGGAGGAATTGGGAGGGAGGGAGGGATTGGGATAGAGGAATTGGGAGGGAGGGATTGGGAGGGAACGAGGTATTGGGAGGAAGGGATTGGGATTGGCAGGGAGGGAGGGATTGGGAGGGAGGGAGGGATTGGGAGAGAGGGATTGGGAGGGAGGGACGGATTGGCATGGAGGGAGGAATTGGGAGGGAGGTATTGGGAGGGAGGGAGTGATTGGTAGGGAGGGATTGGAGGGAGGGTTTGGAAGGGCGGAATTGGGAGGGAGGGATTGGGAGGGATTTGGAGGGAGGGTTTGGGAGGGAGGGATTGGAGCGAGGGTTTGGGAGGGAGGGACTGGGAGTGAGGGATTGGGAGGGAGGGATGGCAGCGAGTGTTTGGGAGGGAGGGACTGGGAGGGAGGGATTGGGAGGGAGGGTTTGGGAGGGAGGGATTGGGAGGGAGTGTTTGGGAAGGAGGGATTGGAGCGAGGGTTTGGGAGGGAGGGACTGGGAGGGAGGGATTGGGAGGGAGGGTTTGGGAGGGAGGGATTGGGAGGGAGGGTTTAGGAGGGAGGGATTGGAGCGAGGGTTTGCGAGGGAGGGACTGGGAGGGGGGGATTGGGAGGGAGGGATTGGGAGGGACAGTGGGATTGGGAGGAGTGATTTTCAGGGAGGGATGGATTGGGAGCGAGGGATTAGGAGGGAGGGAGGGCCAGGGAGGGAGGGATTGGGAGGGAGGGTTTGAGAGGTAGTGATTGGGAGGGAATGAGGAATTGGGAGGGAGGGAGGGATTGGGATAGAGGGATTGGGAGGGAGGGAGGAATTGGGAGGCAGGGAAGGATTGGGAGGGAGGGAGGAAATGGGAGGGAGGGAGGGATTGGGATAGAGGGATTGGGAGGAAGGGATTGGGAGGGAACGAGGTATTGGGAGGGAGTGATTGGGATTGGCAGGGAGGGAGGGATTGGGAGGGAGGGAGGGATTGGGAGAGAGGGATTGGGAGGGAGGGACGGATTGGCATGGAGGGAGGAATTGGGAGGGAGGTATTGGGAGGGAGGGATTGGTAGGGTGGAGGGCCAGGGAGGGAGGGATTGTGAGGGTTGGAATGGGAGGGTGGGTGTGGGAGGGAGCGAGGGTTTGGGAGGGAGGGATTGGGAGGGAGGGAGGAATTGGGAGGGATGGTGAGATTGGGATAGAGGAATTGGGAGGGAGGGATTGGGAGGGAACGAGGCATTGGGATGGAGGGATTGGGATTGGCCGGGAGGGAGGGATTGGGAGGGAGGGAGGGTTTGGGTGGGAGGGATTGGGAGGGAGGGAGGGCCAGGGAGCGAGGGATTGGGAGGGAGGGATTGGGATTGGCCGGGAGGGAGGGATTGGGAGGGAGGGAGGGTTTGGGTGGGAGGGATTGGGAGGGAGGGATGGCCAGGGAGCGAGGGATTGGGAGGGAGGAGGGATTGGGAGGGAGAGATTGGGAGAGAGGGAGGGATTGGGAGGGGGCGAAGGATTGTGAGGGAGGCAGGGATTGGGAGGGAGGGAGGGTTTAGGAGGGCGGGATTGGGAGGGAGGGAGGGTTTTGGTGGGCGGGATTGGGAGGGAGGGATTGGGAGGGAGGGATTGCGAGGGAGAGATTGGGAGGGAGGGTTTTGGAGGGAGGGATTGGAGCGAGGGTTTGGGAGGGAGAGATTGAGAGGGAGGGATTGGGAGGGAGGGATTGGGAGGGATAGATTGGGAGGGAGGGAGGGATTGGGAGAGAGGAATTGGGAGGGAGGGACGGAATGGCAGGGAGGAAGGGATTGGGAGGGAGGGAGGGCCAGGGAGGGAGGGAGGGAGGGATTGGGAGGGTTGGATGGGGAGGTGGGTCTGGGAGGGAGGGATTGGGAGGGAGGGATAGGAGCGAGGGTTTGGGAGGGCGGGTACTGGGAGGGAGGGTTTGGGAGGGAGCGATTGTGAGGGAGGGAGGGATTGGGAGGGAGGGATTGGAGCGAGGGTTTGGGAGGGCGGTACTGGGAGGGAGGGTTTGGGAGGGAGCGATTGTGAGGGAGGGAGGGATTGGGAGGGAGGGATGGGGAGGTGGGTCTGGGAGGGAGGGAGGGATTGGAAGGGAGGGAGGGCCAGGGAGGGACGGATTGGGAGAGAGGGATTGGGAGGGAGGGATTGTGAGGTAGGGAGGAAGGGATTGGGAGGGAGGAAGGGATTTGGAGGGAGCGAGGGGCTGGGAGGGACGGATTGGGAGGGAGGGATTGGGAGGGAGGGTTTGGGAGGGAGGGATTGGAGCGAGGGTTTGGGAGGGAGGGACTGGGAGGGAGGGATTGGGAGGGAGCGATTGTGAGGGAGGGAGGGATTGGGAGGGAGGGATGGGGAGGTGGGTCTGGGAGGGAGGGAGGGATTGGGAGGGAGGGATTGGAAGGGAGGGAGGGCCAGGGAGGGACGGATTGGGAGAGAGGGATTGGGAGGGAGGGATTGGGAGGTAGGGAGGAAGGGATTGGGAGGGAGGGAGGGATTTGGAGGGAGCGAGGGGCTGGGAGGGACGGATTGGGAGGGAGGGATTGGGAGGGAGGGTTTGGGAGGGAGGGATTGGAGCGAGGGTTTAGGAGGGAGGGACTGGGAAGGAGGATTTTGGAGGGAAGGATTGGAGAGAGGGTTTGGGAGGGAGGGACTGGGAGTGAGGGATTGGGAGGGAGGGATGGCAGCAAGTGTTTGGGAGGGAGGGATTGGGAGGGAGGGTTTGGGAGGGAGGGATTGGAGCGAGGGTTTGGGAGGGAGGGACTGGGAGGGAGGGATTGGGAGGGAGGGTTTGGGAGGGAGGGATTGGGAGGGAGGGTTTGGGAGGGAGGGATTGGAGCGAGGGTTTGGGAGGGAGGGACTGGGAGGGAGGGATTGGGAGGGAGGGATTGGAGCGAGGGTTTGGTAGGGAGGGACTGGGAGGGAGGGATTGGGAGGGAGGGTTTGGGAGGGAGGGATTGGGAGGGAGGGTTTGGGAGGGAGGGATTGGAGCGAGGGTTTGCGAGGGAGGGACTGGGAGGGGGGGATTGGGAGGGAGCGATTGGGAGGGACAGTGGGATTGGGAGGAGTGATTGTCAGGGAGGGAGGGATTGGGAGAGAGGGATTAGGAGGGAGGGAGAGCCAGGGAGGGAGGGATTGGGAGGGAGGGTTTGAGAGGTAGTGATTGGGAGGGAGGGAGGAATTGGGAGGGAGGGAGGGATTGGGATAGAGGGATTGGGAGGGAGGGAGGAATTGGGAGGCAGGGAAGGATTGGGAGGGAGGGAGGAAATGGGAGGGAGGGAGGGATTGCGATAGAGGGATTGGGAGGGAGGGATTGGGAGGGAACGAGGTATTGGGAGGGAGTGATTGGGATTGGCAGGGAGGGAGGGATTAGGAGGGAGGGAGGGATTGGGAGAGAGGGATTGGGAGGGAGGGACGGATTGGCATGGAGGGAGGAATTGGGAGGGAGGTATTGGGTGGGAGGGAGGGATTGGGAGGGAGGGATTGGGAGGGTGGAGGGCCAGGGAGGGAGGGATTGTGAGGGTTGGAATGGGAGGGTGGGTGTGGGAGGGAGCGAGGGATTGGGAGGGAGGGATTGGGAGGGAGGGAGGAATTGGGAGGGATGGTGAGATTGGGATAGAGGGATTGGGAGGGAGGGATTGGGAGGGAACGAGGCATTGGGAGGGAGGGATTGGGATTGGCAGGGAGGGAGGGATTGGGAGGGAGGGAGGGTTTGGGAGGGAGGGATTGGGAGGGAGGGATTGGGAGGGAGGGATTGGAGCGAGGGTTTGGGAGGGAGGGACTGGGAGGGAGGGATTGGGAGGGAGGGTTTGGGAGGGAGGGATTGGAGCGAGGGTTTGGGAGGGAGGGACTGGGAGTGAGGGATTGGGAGGGAGGGATGGCAGAGAGTGTTTGGGAGGGAGGGACTGGGAGGGAGGGATTGGGAGGGAGGGAGTGCCAGGGAGGGAGGGATTGGGAGGGAGGGTTTGAGAGCAAGTGATTGG
Source organism: Scyliorhinus torazame (assembly GCF_047496885.1). Taxonomy (NCBI): domain Eukaryota; kingdom Metazoa; phylum Chordata; class Chondrichthyes; order Carcharhiniformes; family Scyliorhinidae; genus Scyliorhinus; species Scyliorhinus torazame. The sequence goes on along the minus strand of NW_027307901.1, from coordinate 61,126 downwards.
GAGGGAGGAATTGGGAGGGAGGGAAGGATTGGGATAGAGGGATTGGGAGGGAGGGAGGAATTGGGAGGCAGGGAAGGATTGGGAGGGAGTGATTGTGAGGAAGGGAGGAATTGGGAGGGAGGGAGGGATTGGGATAGAGGGATTGGGAGGGAGGGATTGGGAGGGAACGAGGTATTGGGAGGGAGGGATTGGGATTGGCAGGGAGGGAGGGATTGGGAGGGAGGGAGGGATTGGGAGAGAGGGATTGGGAGGGAGGGACGGATTGGCATGGAGGGAGGAATTGGGAGGGAGGTATTGGGAGGGAGGGAGTGATTGGTAGGGAGGGATTGGAGGGAGGGTTTGGAAGGGCGGGATTGGGAGGGAGGGATTGGGAGGGATTTGGAGGGAGGGTTTGGGAGGGAGGGATTGGAGCGAGGGTTTGGGAGGGAGGGACTGGGAGTGAGGGATTGGGAGGGAGGGATGGCAGCGAGTGTTTGGGAGGGAGGGACTGGGAGGGAGGGATTGGGAGGGAGGGTTTGGGAGGGAGGGATTGGAGCGAGGGTTTGGGAGGGAGGGACTGGGAGGGAGGGATTGGGAGGGAGGGTTTGGGAGGGAGGGATTGGGAGGGAGGGTTTGGGAGGGAGGGATTGGAGCGAGGGTTTGCGAGGGAGGGACTGGGAGGGGGGGATTGGGAGGGAGGGATTGGGAGGGACAGTGGGATTGGGAGGAGTGATTGTCAGGGAGGGAGGGATTGGGAGAGAGGGATTGGGAGGGAGGGAGGGCCAGGGAGGGAGAGATTGGGAGGGAGGGTTTGAGAGGTAGTGATTGGGAGGGAGGGAGGAATTGGGAGGGAGGGAGGGATTGGGATAGAGGGATTGGGAGGGAGGGATTGGGAGGGAACGAGGTATTGGGAGGGAGTGATTGGGATTGGCAGGGAGGGAGGGATTGGGAGGGAGGGAGGGATTGGGAGAGAGGGATTGGGAGGGAGGGACGGATTGGCATGGAGGGAGGAATTGGGAGGGAGGTATTGGGAGGGAGGGAGGGATTGGGAGGGAGGGATTGGGAGGGTGGAGGGCCAGGGAGGGAGGGATTGTGAGGGTTGGAATGGGAGGGTGGGTGTGGGAGGGAGCGAGGGATTGGGAGGGAGGGATTGGGAGGGAGGGAGGAATTGGGAGGGATGGTGAGATTGGGATAGAGGGATTGGGAGGGATGGATTGGGAGGGAACGAGGCATTGGGAGGGAGGGATTGGGATTGGCAGGGAGGGTGGGATTGGGAGGGAGGGAGGGTTTGGGAGGGAGGGATTGGGAGGGAGGGAGGGCCAGGGAGCGAGGGATTGGGAGGGTTGGATTGGGAGTGTGGGTGTGGGAGGGAGGGAGGGATTGGGAGGGAGGGATTGGGAGGGAAGTAAGGGCCAGGGAGGGAGGGATATGGAGGGAGCGAGGGGCTGGGAGGGACGGATTGGGAGGGATGGATTGGGAGGGAGGGTTTGGGAGGGAGGGATTGGAGCGAGGGTTTGGGAGGGAGGGACTGGGAAGGAGGATTTTGGAGGGAGGGTTGGAACGAGGGTTTGGGAGGGAGGGACGGCTTGGGAGAGAGGGATTGGGAGGGAGGGATTGGGAGGGAGGGATTGGGAGGGAGGGATTGGGAGGGATGGAGGGATTGGGAGGGAACGAGGTATTGGGAGGGAGAGATTGGGAGAGAGGGAGGGATTGGGAGGGAACGCGATATTGGGAGGGAGGGATTGGGAGGGAGGGATTGGGAGGGGGGAGGGATTGGGAGGCAGGAAGGATTTGGGAGGGAGGGAGGGATTGGGAGGGACGGATTGTGAGCGAGGGATTGGGAGGGAGGGAATGGGAGGGAGGGATTGGGAGGGAGGGATTGGGAGCGAGGGATTGGGAGCGAGGGATTGGGAGGGAGGGATTGTGAGCGAGGGATTGGGTGGGAGGGTGGGATTGGGAGGGAGGGATTGGGCGGGAGGGTGGGATTGGGAGGGAGGGAGGGAGGGATTGGCAAGGGCAGGGATTCGGAGGGAGGGAGCGATTGGGAGGGATGGAATGGGAGGGAGGGATTGAAGAGGGAGGGATTGGGAGGGAGGTGGAGACTGGGAGGGAGGAATTGGGAGGGAGAGATTGGGAGGGAGGGAGGGATTGGGAGGGAGGGATTGGGAGGGAGGGATTGGCAGTGAGGGATTGCGAGGGAGGGATTGGAGGGAGGGTTTGGAAGGGCGGGATTGGGAGGGAAGATTTGGGAGGGAGGGAGGGATTCGGAGGGAGGGATTGGGAGGGAGGGAGGGGTACGGAGGGAGGGATTGGGAGGGAGGGTTTGGGAGGGTAGGAGTAATTGGGAGGGAGGGATTTGGAGGGAGTGTTTGGGATGGAGGAATTGGAGCGAGGGTTTGGGAGGGAGGGACTGGGAGGGAGGATTTGGGAGGGAGGGATTGGAGCGAGGGTTTGGGAGGGAGGTACTGGGAGGGAGGGATTGGGAGGGAGCGATTGGGAGGGACAGTGGGATTGGGAGGGAGGGATTGGGAGGGATGGAGGGATTGGGAGGGAGGGACGGATTGGGAGATGGGTGTGGGAGGGAGGGAGGGCCAGGGAGGGTGGGATTGTGAGGGAGGGAGGAAGGGATTGGGAGGGAGGGAGGGATTTGGAGGGAGCGAGGGGCTGGGAGGGATGGATTGGGAAGAAGGGATTGGGAGGGAGGGTTTGGGAGGGTGGGACTGGGAAGGAGGATTTTGGAGGGAGGGATTGGAGAGAGGGTTTGGGAGGGAGGGACTGGGAGGGAGGGATTCGGAGGGAGGGATTGGGAGGGAGGGAGGGATTGGGAGAGAGGGAGGGATTGGGAGAGAGGGATTGGGAGGGAGGGATTGGGAGGGAGGTATTGGGAGCGAGCGATTGGGCGGGATGGTGGGATTGGGAGGGAGGGATAGATTGGGAGGGAGGGATTTGGAGGGAGGGATTAGGAGGGAGTGAGGGATTGGCAAGGGCAGGGATTCGGAGGGAGGGAGCGATTGCGAGCGAGGGATTGGGAGGGAGGGAGGGATTGGGAGGGAACGAGATATTGGGAGGGAGGGATTGGGAGGGGGGGGAGGGATTGGGAGGGAGGGAGGATTTGGGAGGGAGGGAGGGATTGGGAGGGGGCGAAGGATTGTGAGGGAGGCAGGGATTGGGAGGGAGGGAGGGATTGGGAAGGAGGGATTGGGAGGGAGCGATGAATAGGGAGGGAGGGAAGGATTTGGAGGGAGGGTTTGGGAGGGACGGAGCGGATAGGAGGGAGGGATTGGGAGGGAGTGGGAGACTGGGAGGGAGGAATTGGGAGGGAGAGATTGGGAGGGAGGGAGGGATTGGGAGGGAGGGATTGGGAGGGAGGGATTGGCAGTGAGGGATTGCGAGGCAGGGATTGGAGGGAGGGTTTGGAAGGGCGGGATTGGGAGGGAAGGATTGGGAGGGAGGGAGGGATTCGGAGGGAGGGATTGGGAGGGAGGGAGGGATTGGGAGGGAGGGAGGGATTGGGAGGGAGGGATTGGGAGGGAGGGATTGGCAGTGAGGGATTGCGAGGGAGGGATTGGAGGGAGGGTTTGGAAGGGCGGGATTGGGAGGGAAGATTTGGGAGGGAGGGAGGATTCGGAGGGAGGGATTGGGAGGGAGGGAGGGATTCGGAGGGAGGGATTGGGAGGGAGGGTTTGGGAGGGTAGGAGTAATTGGGAGGGAGGGATTTGGAGGGAGTGTTTGGGATGGAGGAATTGGAGCGAGGGTTTGGGAGGGAGGGACTGGGAGGGAGGATTTGGGAGGGAGGGATTGGAGCGAGGGTTTGGGAGGGAGGTACTGGGAGGGAGGGATTGGGAGGGAGCGATTGGGAGGGACAGTGGGATTGGGAGGGAGGGATTGGGAGGGATGGAGGGATTGGGAGGGAGGGACGGATTGGGAGATGGGTGTGGGAGGGAGGGAGGGCCAGGGAGGGTGGGATTGTGAGGGAGGGAGGAAGGGATTGGGAGGGAGGGAGGGATTTGGAGGGAGCGAGGGGCTGGGAGGGATGGATTGGGAGGAAGGGAATCGGAGGGAGGGATTGGGAGGGAGGGAGGGATTGGGAGAGAGGAATTGGGAGGGAGGGATTGGGAGGGAGCGAGGGATTGGGAGGGAGCGAGGGTTTGGGAGGGAACGAGTTATTGGGAGCGAGCGATTGGGCGGGATGGTGGGATTGGGAGGGAGGGATAGATTGGGAGGGAGGGATTTAGAGGGAGGGATTAGGAGGGAGTGAGGGATTGGCAAGGGGCAGGGATTCGGAGGGAGGGAGCGATTGCGAGCGAGGGATTGGGAGGGAGGGAGGGATTCGGAGGGAACGAGATATTGGGAGGGAGGGATTGGGAGGGGGGGGAGGGATTGGGAGGGAGGGAGGATTTGTGAGGGAGGGAGGGATTGGGAGGGAGGGATTGGGAGCGAGGGATTGGGCGGGATGGTGGGATTGGGAGGGAGGGATAGATTGGGAGGGAGGGATTTAGAGGGAGGGATTAGGAGGGAGTGAGGGATTGGCAAGGGCAGGGATTCGGAGGGAGGGAGCGATTGCGAGCGAGGGATTGGGAGGGAACGAGATATTGGGAGGGAGGGATTGGGAGGGGGGGAGGGATTGGGAGGGAGGGATTGGAAGGGAGCGATGAATAGGGAGGGAGGGAAGGATTTGGAGGGAGGGTTTGGGAGGGACGGAGCGGATAGGAGGGAGGGATTGGGAGGGAGGGATTGGGAGGGAGGGTTTGGGAGGGAGGGATTGGGAGGGAGGGATTGGGAGGGCGGGTTTGGGAGGGAGGGAGGGATTGGGAGAGAGGGTTTGGGAGGGAGGGATTGGGAGGGAGGGATTGGGAGGGATGGTTTGGGAGGGAGGGATTGGGAGGGAGGGATTGGGAGGGAGGGAGGGATTGGGAGAGAGGGTTTGGGAGGGAGGGATTGGGAGGGAGGGTTTGGGAGGGAGCGATTGGGAGGGAGGGAGGGATTGGGAGAGAGGGATTGGGAGGGAGGGACGGAATGGCAGGGAGGAAGGGATTGGGAGGGAGGGAGGGCCAGGGAGGGAGGGAGGGAGGGATTGGGAGGGTTGGATGGGGAGGTGGGTCTGGGAGGGAGGGAGGGATTGGGAGGGAGGGATTGGGAGGGAGGGATAGGAGCGACGGTCTGGGAGGGAGAGATTGAGAGGGAGGGATTGGGAGGGAGCGATTGGGAGGGAGGGAGGGATTGGGAGGGAGGGATGGGGAGGTGGGTCTGGGAGGGAGGGAGGGATTGGGAGGGAGGGATTGGGAGGGAGGGATTGGAAGGGAGGGAGGACCAGGTAGGGAGGGATTGGGAGGGAGGGACGGATTGGGAGAGAGGGATTGGGAGGGAGGGATTGTGAGGTAGGGAGGAAGGGATTGGGAGGTAGGGAGGGATTTGGAGGGAGCGAGGGGCTGGGAGGGACGGATTGGGAGGGAGGGATTGGGAGGGAGGGTTTGGGAGGGAGGGATTGGAGCGAGGGTTTGGGAGGGAGGGACTGGGAAGGAGGATTTTGGAGGGAAGGATTGGAGAGAGGGTTTGGGAGGGGGGGACTGGGAGAGAGGGACGGATTGGGAGAGAGGGATTGGGAGGGAGGGAGTGGGAGTGAGGGAGGGATTGGGAGAGAGGGAGAGAGGGATTGGGAGGGAGGGATTGGGAGGGATTGATTGGGAGGGAGGGATTGGGAGGGAGCGAGGGATTGGGAGGGAGCGTTGGATTGGGAGGGAACGAGTTATTGGGAGGGAGGGATTGGGAGGGAGGTATTGGGAGCGAGGGATTGGGCGGGAGGGTGGGATTGGGAGGGATTGGGAGGGAGGAATTTGGAGGGAGGCATTGGGAGGGAGAGATTGGCAAGGGCAGGGATTCAGAGGGAGGGAGCGATTGGGAGGGAGTGTATGGGTGAGGGATTGAAAAGGGAGGGATTGGGAGGGAGGGGGAGACTGGGAACGAGGGATTTGGAGGGAGTGATGGATTGGGAGGGAGGGATTGGGAGGGAGGGATTGGGAGGGATTGGGAGGGAGGGATTGGGAGGGAGGGATTGGGAGGGAGAGATTGGGAGGGAGGGATTGTGAGGGAGGGATTGGGGGGGAGGGATTGGGAGGGAGGGAGGGATTGGTAGGGAGGGATTGGAGGGAGGGCTTGGGACGGCGGGATTGGGAGGGAGGGAGGGATTGGTAGGGAGGGATTGGAGGGAGGGTTTGGGATGGCGGGATTGGGAGGGAGGGATTGGGAGGGAAGGAGGTATTGGGAGGGAGGGAATGGGAGGGAGGGATTGGGAGGGACGGTTTGGGAGGCTAGGAGGAATTCGGAGGGAGGGATTGGCAGGGAGGATTTGGGAGGGAGGGATTGGAGCGAGGTTTTGGGAGGTAGGGACTGGGAGTGAGGGATTGGGAGGGAGGGATGGCAGCGAGTGTTTGGGAGGGAGGGATTGGGAGAGAGGGAGGGATTGGGAGGGAGGGATTGGGAGGGAGGGTTTGGGAGGGAGGGATTGGGAGGGAGGGATTGGGAGGGAGGGTTTGGGAGGGAGGGATTGGAGTGAGGGTTTGGGAGGGAGGGACAGGAAGGGAGGGAGAGATTGGGAGGGAGGGATTGGGAGGGAGGGTTTGGGAGGGAGGGATTGGGACGGAGTGTTTGGGAGGGAGGGACTGGGAGGGAGGGTTTGGGAGGGAGCATTGGAGCAAGGGTTTGGGAGGGAGGGACTGGGAGGGAGGGATTGGTAGGGAGGGATTGGGAGGGACAGTGGGATTGGGAGGGAGGGATTGGGAGGGAGGAGGGATTGGGAGGGAGGGATTGGGAGGGAGTGATTGGGAGGGAGGGAGGGAGTGGGAGGGAGGGAGGGATTGGGAGAGAGGGATTGGGTGGGAGGGATTTGGAGGGAGGGATTGGGAGGGAGGGATTGGGAGGGAGGGAGGGCCAGGGAGGGAGGGATTGGGAGGGAGGGAGGAAGGGATTGGTAGGGAGGGAGGGATTTGGAGGGAGCGAGGGGCTGGGAGGGACGGATTGGGAGGGAGGGATTGGAGCGAGGGTTTGGGAGGGTGGGGCTGGGAAGGATGTTTTTGGAGGGAGGGATTGGAGAGAGGGTTTGGGAGGGGGGGACTGGGAGAGAGGGAGGGATTGGGAGAGAGGGAGCGATTGGGAGCGAGGGATTGGGAGGGAGGGATTGGTAGGGTGGGATTGGGAGGGAGGGATTGGGAGGGAGCGAGGGATTGGGAGGGAGCGAGGGATTGGGAGGGAACGAGTTATTGGGAGGGAGGGTTTGGGAGGGAGGTATTGGGAGCGAGGGATGGGCGTGAGGGTGGGATTGGGAGGAAGGGATAGATTGGGAGGGAGGGATTTAGAGGGAGGGATTAGGAGGGAGTGAGGGATTGGCAAGGGCAGGGATTCGGAGGGAGGGAGCGATTGGGAGGGAGGGATTGGGAGGGAACGAGATATTGGGATGTAGGGATTGGGAGGGAGGGATTGGGAGGGGGGGAGTGATTGGGAGGGAGGGAGGATTTGGGAGGGAGGGAGGGATTGGGAGGGTGCGAAGTATTGTGAGGGAGGCAGGGATTGGGAGGGAGGGATTGGGAAGGAGTGATTGGAAGGGAGGGATTGGGAGGGAGAGTTTGGGAGGGAGCGAGGGATTGGGACGGAGCGAGTGATTGGGAGGGAGGGATTGGGAGGGAGCGATGAATAGGGAGGGAGAGATTGGGAGGGAAGGATTTGGAGGGAGGGTTTGGGAGGGACGGAGGGGATAGGAGGGAGGGATTGGGAGGGAGGGATTGGGAGGAAGTGATTGGAAGGGAGGGATTGGGAGCGAGGGAGGGATTGAATGGGAGGGATTGGGAGGGAGGGATTGGATGGAGGGTTTGGGAGGAAAGGATTGGGACGGATGGATTGGGAGGGAGAGATTGGGAGGGAGGGATTGGGAGGGAGGGATTGGGAGCGAGGGATTGGGTGGGAGAGTGGGATTGGGAGGGAGGGATTGGGAGGAAGGCATTGGGAGGGAGGTAGGGATTGGGTGGGCGGGTTTGGGATGGACGGATTGTGAGCGAGGGATTGGGAGGGAGGGATGGATTGGGAGGGAGGGATTGGGAGCGAGGGATTGGGTGGGAGAGTGGGATTGGGAGGAAGGGATTGGGCGGGAGGGTGGAATTGGGAGGGAGGGATTGGGAGGGAGGGATCGGAGGGAGGGTTTGGGAGGTCGGGATTGGAAGGGAGGGATTGGGAGGGAGAGTTTGGGAGGGAGCGAGGGATTGGGACGGAGCGAGTGATTGGGAGGTAGGGATTGGGAGGGAGCGATGAATAGGGAGGGAGAGATTGGGAGGGAAGGATTTGGAGGGAGGGTTTGGGAGGGACGGAGGGGATAGGAGGGAGGGATTGGGAGGGAGGGATTGGGAGGAAGTGATTGGAAGGGAGGGATTGGGAGGGAGGGAGGGATTGAATGGGAGGGATTGGGAGGGAGGGATTGGATGGAGGGTTTGGGAGGAAAGGATTGGGACGGCTGGATTGGGAGGGAGAGATTGGGAGGGATGGATTGGGAGCGAGGGATTGGGAGCGAGGGATTGGGTGGGAGAGTGGGATTGGGAGGGAGGGATTGGGAGGGCGGGTTTGGGATGGACGGATTGTGAGCGAGGGATTGGGAGGGAGGGATGGATTGGGAGGGAGGGATTGGGAGGGAGGGATTGGGAGCGAGGGATTGGGTGGGAGAGTGGGATTGGGAGGGAGGGATTGGGCGGGAGGGTGGAATTGGGAGGGAGGGATTGGGAGGGAGGGATCGGAGGGAGGGTTTGGGAGGTCGGGATTGGTAGGGAGGGATTGGGAGGGAGGGAGGGATTGGGAGGGAGGGATTGGGAGGGAGGGTTTGGGAGGGTAGGAGGAATTGGGAGGGAAGGATTGGGAGGGAGGGATTGGGAGGGAGGGATCGGAGGGAGGGTTTGGGAGGTCGGGATTGGTAGGGAGGGATTGGGAGGGAGGGAGGGATTGGGAGGGAGGGATTGGGAGGGAGGGTTTGGGAGGGTAGGAGGAATTGGGAGGGAAGGATTGGGAGGGAGGGATTGGGAGGGAGCGACTGGGAGGGAGGGATGGCAGCGAGTGTTTGGGAGGGAGGGATTGGGAGGGAGGGTTTGGGAGGGAGGGATAGGAGCGAAGGTTTGGGAGGGCGGGACTGGGAGGGAGGGTTTGGGAGGGAGGGATTGGAGCGAGGGTTTGGGAGGGAGAGACTGGGAGGGAGGGATTGGGAGGGAGCGATTGGGAGGGAGGGAGGGATTGGGAGGGAGGGATTGGTAGAGAGGGATTGGGAGGGAGGGACGGAATGGCAGGGAGGAAGGGATTGGGAGGGAGGGATTGGGAGGGAGGGAGGGATTGGGAGGTAGGGAATGGGAGGGAGGGAGGGCCAGGGAGGGAGGGATTGGGAGGGAGGGAGGGATTGGGAGGGTTGGATGGGGAGGTGGGTCTGGGAGGGAGGGAGGGATTGGGAGGGAGGGATTGGGAGGGAGGGAGGGCCAGGGAGGGAGGGATTGGGAGGGAGGGACGGATTGGGAGAGAGGGATTGGGAGGGAGGGATTGGAAGGGAGGGATTGGGAGCGAGGGAGTGATTTGGAGGGTTGGATTGGGAGGGTGAGTGTGGGAGGGAGGGAGGAATTGGGAGGGAGGGATTGTGAGGTAGGGAGGAAGGGATTGGGAGGGATGGAGGGTTTTGGAGGGAGCGAGGGGCTGGAGAGACGGATTGGGAGGGAGGGATTGGGAAGCAGGATTTGGGAGGGACGGATTGGAGCGAGGGTTTGGGAGGGAGGGACTGGGAAGGAGAATTTTGGAGGGAAGGAGGTATTGGGAGGGAGGGAATGGGAGGGAGGGATTGGGAGGGAGGGTTTGGGAGGCTAGAAGGAATTGGGAGGGAGGGATTGGGAGGGAGGGTTTGGGAGGGAGGGATTGGAGCGAGGTTTTGGGAGGTAGGGACTGGGAGTGAGGGATTGGGAGGGAGGGTTTGGGAGGGAGGGATGGCAGCGAGTGTTTGGGAGGGAGGGATTGGGAGGGAGGGTTTGGGAGGGAGGGATTGGGAGGGAGGGATTGGGAGTAAGGGTTTGGGAGGGAGGGATTGGAGTGAGGGTTTGGGAGGGAGGGACAGGAAGGGAGGGAGAGATTGGGAGGAGGGTTTGGGAGGGAGGGTTTGGGAGGGAGGGATTGGGACGGAGTGTTTGGGAGGGAGGGATTGGGAGGGACAGTGGGATTGGGAGGGAGGGACTGGCAGGGAGGGAGGGATTGGGAGAGAGGGATTGCGAGGGAGGGAGGGATTGGGAGGGAATGAGGGATTGGGAGGGAGGGAGGAGGGATTGGGAGGGAGGGATTGGGAGGGAGTGATTGGGAGGGAGGGAGGGATTGGGAGGGAGGGAGGGATTGGGAGAGAGGGAGGGCCAGGGAGGGAGGGATTGGGAGGGAGGGAGGAAGGGATTGGTAGGGAGGGAGGGATTTGGAGGGAGCGAGGGGCTGGGAGGGACGGATTGGGAGGGAGGGATTGGAGCGAGGGCTTGGGAGGGTGGGACTGGGAAGGAGGATTTTGGAGGGAGGGATTGGAGAGAGGGTTTGGGAGGGGGGGACTGGGAGGGAGGGAGGGATTGGGAGAGAGGGAGGGATTGGGAGAGAGGGATTGGGAGGGAGGGATTGGGAGGGAGGGATTGGGAGGGAGGGAGGGATTGGGAGAGAGGGAGGGATTGGGAGAGGGATTGGAGAAAGGGTTTGGGAGGGAGGGGCTGGGAGGGAGGGAGGGATTGGGAGAGAGGGAGGGATTGGGAGCGAGGGATTGGGAGGGAGGGATTGGGAGGGTGGGATTGGGAGGGAGGGATTGGGAGGGAGCGAGGGATTGGGAGGGAGCGAGGGATTGGGAGGGAACGAGTTATTGGGAGGGAGGGTTTGGGAGGGAGGTATTGGGAGCGAGGGATTGGGCGTGAGGGTGGGATTGGGAGGGAGGGATAGATTGGGAGGGAGGGATTTAGAGGGAGGGATTAGGAGGGAGTGAGGGATTGGCAAGGGCAGGGATTCGGAGGGAGGGAGTGATTGGGAGGGAGGGATTGGGAGGGAGGGAGGGATTGGGAGGGAACGAGATATTGGGATGTAGGGATTGGGAGGGAGGGATTGGGAGGGGGAGAGTGATTGGGAGGGAGGGAGGATTTGGGAGGGAGGGAGGGATTGGGAGGGTGTGAAGGATTGTGAGGGAGGCAGGGATTGGGAGGGAGGGATTGGGAAGGAGGGATTGGAAGGGAGGGATTGGGAGGGAGAGTTGGGGAGGGAGCGAGGGATTGGGACGGAGCGAGTGATTGGGAGGGACGGATTGGGAGGGAGCGATGAATAGGGAGGGAGAGATTGGGAGGGAAGGATTTGGAGGGAGGGTTTGGGAGGGACGGAGGGGATAGGAGGGAGGGATTGGGAGGGAGGGATTGGAGGAAGTGATTGGAAGGGAGGGATTGGGAGGGAGGGAGGGATTGAATGGGAGGGATTGGGAGGGAGGGATTGGATGGAGGGTTTGGGAGGAAAGGATTGGGACGGATGGATTGGGAGGGAGAGATTGGGAGGGAGAGATTGGGAGGGAGGGATTGGGAGGGAGGGATTGGGAGCGAGGGATTGGGTGGGAGAGTGGGATTGGGAGGGAGGGATTGGGAGGGAGGGATTGGGAGGGAGGTAGGGATTGGGAGGGCGGGTTTGGGATGGACGGATTGTCAGCGAGGGATTGGGACGGAGGGATGGATTGGGAGGGAGGGATTGGGAGGGAGGGATTGGGAGCGAGGGATTGGGTGGGAGAGTGGGATTGGGAGGGAGGGATTGGGCGGGAGGGTGGAATTGGGAGGGAGGGATTGGGAGGGAGGGATCGGAGGGAGGGTTTGGGAGGTCGGGATTGGTAGGGAGGGATTGGGAGGGAGGGAGGGATTGGGAGGGAGGGTTTGGGAGGGAGGGTTTGGGAGGGTAGGAGGAATTGGGAGGGAGGGATTGGAGGGAGCGACTGGGAGGGAGGGATGGCAGCGAGTGTTTGGGAGGGAGGGATTGGGAGGGAGGGTTTGGGAGGGAGGGATAGGAGCGAAGGTTTGGGAGGGCGGGACTGGGAGGGAGGGATTGGGAGGGAGCGATTGGGAGTGAGGGAGGGATTGGGAGGGAGGGATTGGGAGAGAGGGATTGGGAGATAAGGACGGAATGGCAGGGAGGAAGGGATTGGGAGGGAGGGATTGGGAGGGAGGGAGGGATTGGGAGGTAGGGAATGGGAGGGAGGGAGGGCCAGGGAGGGAGGGAGGGATTGGGAGGGTTGGATGGGGAGGTGGGTCTGGGAGGTAGGGAGGGATTGGGAGGGAGGGATTGGGAGGGAGGGAGGGCCAGGGAGGGAGGGATTGGGAGGGAGGGACGGATTGGGAGAGAGGGATTGGGAGGGAGGGATTGGAAGGGAGGGATTGGGAGCGAGGGAGTGATTTGGAGGGTTGGATTGGGAGGGTGAGTGTGGGAGGGAGGGAGGAATTGGGACGGAGGGATTGTGAGGTAGGGAGGAAGGGATTGGGAGGGATGGAGGGTTTTGGAGGGAGCGAGGGGCTGGGAGGGACGGATTGGGAGGGAGGGATTGGGAAGCAGGATTTGGGAGGGACGGATTGGAGCGAGGGTTTGGGAGGGAGGGACTGGGGAGGAGGATTTTGGAGGGAAGGATTGGAGAGAGGGTTTGGGAGGGAGGGACTGGGAGAGAGGGACGGATTGGGAGAGAGGGATTGGGAGGGAGGGAGTGGGAGTGAGGGAGGGATTGTGAGATAGGGATTGGGAGGGAGGGATTGGGAGGGAGGGATTGGGAGGGAGCGAGGGATTGGGAGGGAGCGAGTTATTGGGAGGAGGGTTTGGGAGGGAGGTATTGGGAGCGAGGGATTGGGCGTGAGGGTGGATTGGGAGGGAGGGATAGATTGGGAGGGAGGGATTTAGAGGGAGGGATTAGGAGGGAGTGAGGGATTGGCAAGGGCAGGGATTCGGAGGGAGGGAGTGATTGGGAGGGAGTGATTGGGGGGGAACGAGATATTGGGATGTAGGGGTTGGGAGGGAGGGATTGGGAGGGGGGGGAGTGATTGGGAGGGAGGGAGGATTTGGGAGGGAGGGAGGGATTGGGAGGGTGCGAAGGATTGTGAGGGAGGCAGGGATTGGGAGGGAGGGATTGGGAAGGAGGGATTGGAAGGGAGGGATTGGGAGGGAGAGTTTGGGAGGGAGCGAGGGATTGGGACGGAGCGAGTGATTGGGAGGGAGGGATTGGGAGGGAGCGATGAATAGGGAGGGAGAGATTGGGAGGGAAGGATTTGGAGGGAGGGTTTGGGAGGGACGGAGGGGATAGGAGGGAGGGATTGGGAGGGAGGGATTGGGAGGAAGTGATTGGAAGGGAAGAATTGGGAGCGAGGGAGGGATTGAATGGGAGGGATTGGGAGGGAGGGATTGGATGGAGGGTTTGGGAGGAAAGGATTGGGACGGATGGATTGGGAGGGAGAGATTGGGAGGGAGGGATTGGGAGGGAGGGATTGGGAGCGAGGGATTGGGTGGGAGAGTGGGATTGGGAGGGAGGGATTGGGAGGGAGGGATTGGGAGGGAGGTAGGGATTGGGTGGGCGGGTTTGGGATGGACGGATTGTGAGCGAGGGATTGGGAGGGAGGGATTGGGAGCGAGGGATTGGGTGGGAGAGTGGGATTGGGAGGGAGGGATTGGGCGGGAGGGTGGAATTGGGAGGGAGGGATTGGGAAGGAGGGATCGGAGGGAGGGTTTGGGAGGTCGGGATTGGTAGGGAGGGATTGGGAGGGAGGGAGGGATTGGGAGGGAGGGATTGGGAGGGAGGGTTTGGGAGGGTAGGAGGAATTGGGAGGGAGGGATTGGGAGGGAGGGATTGGGAGGGAGCGACTGGGAGGGAGGGATGGCAGCGAGTGTTTGGGAGGGAGGGATTGGGAGGGAGGGTTTGGGAGGGAGGGATAGGAGCGAAGGTTTGGGAGGGCGGGACTGGGAGGGAGGGTTTGGGAGGGAGGGATTGGAGCGAGGGTTTGGGAGGGAGAGACTGGGAGGGAGGGATTGGGAGGGAGCGATTGGGAGTGAGGGACGGATTGGGAGGGAGGGATTGGGTGAGAGGGATTGGGAGGGAGGGACGGAATGGCAGGGAGGAAGGGATTGGGAGGGAGGGATTGGGAGGGAGGGAGGGATTGGGAGGTAGGGAATGGGAGGGAGGGCCAGGGAGGGAGGGATTGGGAGGGAGGGAGGGATTGGGAGGGTTGGATGGGGAGGTGGGTCTGGGAGGGAGGGAGGGATTGGGAGGGAGGGATTGGGAGGGAGGGAGGGCCAGGGAGTGAGGGATTGGGAGGGAGGGACGGATTGGGAGAGAGGGATTGGGAGGGAGGGATTGGAAGGGAGGGATTGGGAGCGAGGGAGTGATTTGGAGGGTTGGATTGGGAGGGTGAGTGTGGGAGGGAGGGAGGAATTGGGAGCGAGGGGCTGGGAGGGACGGATTGGGAGGGAGGGATTGGGAAGCAGGATTTGGGAGGGACGGATTGGAGAGAGGGTTTGGGAGGAAGGGACTGGGAGAGAGGGACGGATTGTGAGAGAGGGATTGGGAGGGAGGGATTGGGAGGGAGGGATTGGGAGGGATTGATTGGGAGGGAGGGATTGGGAGGGTGCGAGGGATTGGGAGGGAGCGATGGATTGGGAGGGAACGAGTTATTGGGAGGGAGGGATTGGGAGGGAGGTATTGGGAGCGAGGGATTGGGCGGGAGGGTGGGATTGGGAGGGAGGGAGGGATTGGGAGGGAGGGATTTGGAGGGAGGCATTGGGAGGGAGAGATTAGCAAGGGCAGGGACTCAGAGGGAGGGAGCGATTGGGAGGGAGGGAATGGGAGTGAGGGATTGAAGAGGGAGGGATTGGGAGGGAGGGGGAGAATGGGAGGGAGGGATTTGGAGGGAGTGATTGATTGGGAGGGAGGGATTGGGATGGAGGTATTGGGAGGGAGGGATAGGGAGGGAGAGATTGGGAGGGAGGGATTGAGAAGGAGGGATTGGGAGGGCGGGATTGGGAGGGAGGGAGGGATTGGTAGGGAGGGATTGGAGGGAGGGTTTGGGAGGGCGGTATTGGGAGGGAGGGAGGTATTGGGAGGGAGGGATTGGAAAGGAGGGATTGGGAGGGAGGGTTTGGGAGGGTAGGAGGAATTGGGAGGGAGGGATTGGGAGGGAGGGTTTGGGAGGGAGGGATTGGAGCAAGGTTATGGGAGGTAGGGACTGGGAGTGAGGGATTGGGAGGGAGGGATGGCAGCGAGTGTTTGGGAGGGAGGGATTGGGAGAGAGGGAGGGATTGGGAGGGAGGGTTTGGGAGGGAGGGATTGGGAGGGAGGGATTGGGAGCGAGGGTTTGGGAGGGAGGGATTGGAGTGAGGATTTGGGAGGGAGGGACAGGAAGGGAGGGAGAGATTGGGAGGGTGGGATTGGGAGGGAGGATTTGGGAGGGAGGGATTGGGAGGGAGGGATTGGGAGGGAGTGTTTGGGAGGGAGGGACTGGGAGGGAGGGTTTGGGAGGGAGCATTGAAGCGAGGGTTTGGGAGGGAGGGACTGGGAGGGAGGGATTGGGAGGGAGGGATTGGGAGGGACAGTGGGATTGGGAGGGGGGGATTGGCAGGGAGGGAGGGATTGGGAGAGAGGGATTGCGAGGGAGGGAGTGATTGGGAGGGAAGGAGAGATTGTGAGGGAGGGATTGGGAGGAAGGGAGGGATTGGGAGGGAGAGATTGGGAGGGAGGGAGGGATTGGGAGGGAGGGAGGGATTGGGAGAGAGGGATTGGGTGGGAGGGATTTGGAGGGAGGGATTGGGAGGGAGGGAGGGATTGGGAGGGAGGGATTGGGAGGGAGGGAGGGGCAGGGAGGGAGGGATTGGGAGGGAGGGACGGATTGGGAGGGAGGGATTGGGAGGGAGGGAGGGATTGGGACGGAGGAATTGGGAGGGAGTGAGGGATTGGGAGGGAACGAGGTATTGGGAGGGAGGGAGGGATTGGGAGGGTACGAGGTGTTGGGAGGGAGGGATTGGGAGGGAGGGAGGTTTTCGGAGGGAGGGATTTGGAGGGTGCGAGGGATTGGGAGAGAGGCAGGGAATGGGAGGGAGCGAGGGACTGGGAGTGAAGGATTGGAAG